>NW_026946709.1:0-93210 GCF_029289425.2 Pan paniscus | reverse complement strand
TTTTCAACGTTATGATGGGTTTTTTTTTATATTAGATGCGTTTCTGAGATACACTGGGTCTATGGGTATGCGACCCTATACTCCAGAAACAGGTGTATAAAGAAAAACAGGTGTACCTAATTAAAATATACTTAGTGACCTGGGATAAACCAATAGATGCTTACAACTGATGGAGAACCATGAAAGAGAGATAGCGGTAAATAATTACAATAACACAATTTTTCAGCACCTGTCGAGGATTCCTCAAAAAGACGCAGGACGTAGGATGCACCTAAGGCCTATGAAAGAGAGAGGGCAGAAGGAATAAGAGAGAAATAGGTGGAGGAAAGGAAGGAAGGAAGGAAGGAAGGAAAGACGGGAGGAAGGAGAAAACACCCGGTGTTACTGAAACCACAAAAAGTGGTTTCCCCCTGTGGGTAAGGCTGCAATGTGGATGAATCTTGAAAATACTGTGCTAAAAGTGTTATGTCAGTCATAAAAGCTCACGTATTGTGCAATTCCGTTTATAGGAAATGTCCACAGTATGGAAATCTATGCATATGGGGTTGATCGCTCTATGCAGTTGTTACCTAGGGCTGAGGGTCAGGGAGAGGGTTTGAGACAGAATGAGGAGTGACTAATGTCCACAGGGTTTTTCTCTGTTCAGGGGTGATAAAACCTTCTAAAATAGATTGCGAATTAAAATTGAATGTGCACAGGCACAAATATACTAAAATCCACTCAATTCATGACTTTTAATGGGGCAATTTTATGTGGCACACTCTTATGGAGACCACGGCAGACATAGTGAGAGAGAAAAAGGTGAGTAAATCTCTGAAACGGAGGCAGAAACAGAGAGAATGAGAAGCCCTGTGAATGGGAGGGAGAGAGAAAAGGGAAAAAGGTCCTATTTACAAATGTCAGCTGTGAAACTGTGGTTCACATCAGCAGTGTCACTGCCAGGAAGGAGGGTCATGCTAGCCATGTCACCGGTAGCGTGGCCCGCAGGGACGCCGACACGCTGGAGCGTCGTGCCAGCATGGGCTCTGGCAGCCAAGTGGGCCAGCAGGAGGGTCCCTCTGCACAGCCGTGGGGTGAGGATAGACTGGGCGGTGATATCGGCCATTACAGGGGCCTCTTCTGCTGGCAAGAGTGTGAGAGTAGCAAGTGGTTGGACAGGCCTGTGTGTGAGGACGGAATGCAGGAGGGGCTCTTCTGCGGCTGGGTGTGGGGCCCTCCCCAGAAATGTGGAGATATGGCCAGGTAGCTGCATCATGTTGGCTAGTAGATTGGCCAGGGCTTCGAACTGAAGGACAATAACGGGGAGTAGCTGTCAGGCCCTGGGAGTGTCTGAGTGTAATTGGAGATGGGTTTGGGGTCACTGAGGGAAGCGTGGGAGCCATCCCTGTATAGATACAGGTCATTGGGAGGCAGTCTCGTGAGGCCTGTGAGTGTCCCGGGTTCCCCTGGGTGCCTGGGGCTGACTGTGGCAGAAATCTGGGGAAGGCTGGAGAGAAGCTGGGAGACACAGGATAGTCCCTGAAGGCAGGGGGTGAAGAGGTGAAAGAAATGGGGGAGGGTTGCAGTAAGGTCCGTGAGTTTGTAGGTGATACCTGGGTGTGGGAAGCTGACCCCAGGTGTAATGTGGAGATGGTTGGAGAGTAGCTGAGAGAGACAGAAGAGTCCCTGAGGGCTGGGGGTGAGAACATGGAGAGACTGGGGAGTAAGTCAGTGAAATCCGTGAGTTTGGTGGTGTGTCGTGGGTGCCTGGAACTGAGTCCAGCTGGAATCTAGAGAAGTTTTGAGAGTAGCTGAAAGAGACACAAGAGTCCCTGTGGGCTGAGGGCAAAGACCTGAGAGAGACCAGGGAGGACCTCCGTGAAGTCTGTGAGCCTGTAGGTGATTCCGGAGTGTGGGAGGCTGACTCCCTCAGAAATCTGGGCGTGGTGGGAGAGTAGCTGGGACAGACGGGAGAGTCCCAGGTCACTGGGGGTGAAGACATGAGAGAGACTGGGGAGTAACTCAGTGAAACTGGTGAGTTTGGTGGTGACTCCGGGGTGCCTGGAACTGACTCCAGCTGAAATCTGGGGGTGGTTGGAGAGTAGCTGGGACAGACAGGAGAGTCCCTGAGGGCTGGAGAAGACATGAGAGAGACTGGAGAGTAATTGAGTGAAATTGGTGAGTTTGGTGGTGAGTCTGGGGTGCAAGGAACTGCTTCCAGCTGAAATCTGGGCGAGGTTGGAGAGCAGCTGGGACAGACAGTAGAGTCCCTGAGGGCTGGTGAAGACATGAGAGAGACTGGAGAGTAATTGAGTGAAATTGGTGAGTTTGGTGGTGATTCCGGGGTGCAAGGAACTGCTTCCAGCTGAAATCTGGGCGTGGTTGGAGAGTAGCTGGGACAGACAGGAGAGTCCCTGAGGGCTGGTGAAGACATGAGAGAGACTGGAGAGTATCTGAGTGAAATTGGTGAGTTTGGTGGTGATCCTGGGGTGCAAGGAACTGCTTCCAGCTGAAATGTGGGCGTGGTTGGAGAGTAGCTGGGACAGACAGGAGAGTCCCTGAGGGCTGGTGAAGACATGAGAGAGACTGGCGAGTAACGCAGTGAAGTTGGTGAGTTTGGTGGTGGTTCCTGGGTGCGAGGAACTGCTTCCAGCTGAAATCTGGGCGTGGTTGGAGAGTAGCTGGGACAGACAGGAGAGTCCCTGAGGGCTGGTGAAGACATGAGAGAGACTGGAGAGTATCTGAGTGAAATTGGTGAGTTTGGTGGTGATCCTGGGGTGCAAGGAACTGCTTCCAGCTGAAATCTGGGTGTGGTTGGAGAGCAGCTGGGACAGACAGTAGAGTCCCTGAGGGCTGGTGAAGACATGAGAGAGACTGGCGAGTAATTGAGTGAAATTGGTGAGTTTGGTGGTGATTCCGGGGTGCAAGGAACTGCTTCCAGCTGAAATCTGGGCGTGGTTGGAGAGTAGCTGGGACAGACAGGAGAGTCCCTGAGGGCTGGTGAAGACATGAGAGAGACTGGAGTGTATCTGAGTGAAATTGGTGAGCTTGGTGGTGATCCTGGGGTGCAAGGAACTGCTTCCAGGTGAAATCTGGGCGTGGTTGGAGAGCAGCTGGGACAGACAGGAGAGTCCCTGAGGGCTGGTGAAGACATGAGAGAGACTGGCGAGTAATGCAGTGAAGTTGGTGAGTTTGGTGGTGGTTCCGGGGTGCAAGGAACTGCTTCCAGCTGAAATGTGGGCGTGGTTGGAGAGTAGCTGGGACAGACAGGAGAGTCCCTGAGGGCTGGTGAAGACATGAGAGAGACTGGAGAGTATCTGAGTGAAATTGGTGAGTTTGGTGGTGATTCCGGGGTGCAAGGCACTGCTTCCAGCTGAAATCTGGGCGTGGTTGGAGAGTAGCTGGGACAGACAGTAGAGTCCCTGAGGGCTGGTGAAGATATGAGAGAGACTGGCGAGTAATTGAGTGAAATTGGTGAGTTTGGTGGTGATTCCGGGGTGCAAGGCACTGCTTCCAGCTGAAATGTGGGCGTGGTTGGAGAGTAGCTGGGACAGACAGGAGAGTCCCTGAGGGTTGGAGATAAAGACGTGCTAGAGACTGGGGAGTAACACAGTGAAAGTGGTGGGCTTGGTGGTGATCCCTGGGTTCCTGGATCTGACCCGCGCTGAAATGTGGGCGTGGTTGGAGAGTAGCTGGGAGAGACTGGAGGGTCGGAAAGGGCTGGGGGTGAAGACGTGGGAGAGACTGGCGAGGATCTCACTGAGGTCTGGGAGTTTGTAGGTGTTTCTGGGGTGTGGGATACCGACGCCCGCTGAAATCTGGGCGTAGTTGGAGAGTAGCTGGGACAGACAGGAGAGTCATTGGTGGCTGGGGGTGAGCTGCTGGATGATGGCAGTAAGAACATATGGCGCATTATTGATGAATGGGGTGACTGTGAGGAATCTCCAGAGGAGGACACGGGAGAACACAATGACATGAGTGATTGTCGTGCTTGGTTAGGAAAGGGAAATGTAAAGTTGTGGAATTCTGTCGATGACGGATGTGAGAGTGGTGAAGCCCTGCGGGATGATGTAGAGTACTTCCACATCCCTTGTGAGGAGCTGCCCCTTGGGTCTGAGTTCCTGGGAGGGGAGAGGTAGATGCTGGGTGAGGCAGGCACGAATCTTGAGGAGTCAGGGCTGGGGGACCTCTCATATTCTCCCGAGACCTGTGAGTATCTGGGGGACTCCTGGGTGCATGGGGCTGACTCCCGCAGGAACCTGGGGATGGCTTGAGAGTAACTGGGAGCCACAGGAGAGTCCCGGAGGCCTGGGGGTGAAGAGGTGAAAGACATAGGGGAGGAGCACCGTGAGGCTCGTGAGTTTGTAGGTGATTCCTGGGTGTGGGGGGCTGACTCCAGCTGAAATCTGGGGTTGTTTGGAGAGTAGCTGGGAGACCCAGGAGACTCCCCGAGAGCTGGGGGTGAGCTGCTGGGTGATGGCAGTAGGAACGTGTGGTATATTACTGATGAACGTGGTGACTCTGAAGAATCCTCAGAGGAGGACACGGGAGAGCCCATTGGCTTCATTGATTGCCCATCACGGAGAGGACAGGGAAATGGGAGATTGTGGGATACTGGTGATGACAGAGGTGAGTGTGGTGAAGCCCTAGGGGATGGTGAATGGTAGCTCCGGATCCCTGGTGAGGAGCTTCCTCTTAAGACTGAGTTTCTGAGAGGGGACAGGGAGAAGCTGGGTGAGGCTAGCATGGATCTTGGGGAGTCCGGGCTGGGGGAACGTTCATAAGAAGAGCCAGACAAGACCCTAGTGCTCTTAGGTGCAGACATGATTAGGAAAACTGCAGCTCCCAGAGACCCCTACTAATTTCCTGACCCGCAGAATGAAGGAGTCTGTGTGTGTGTGTGTGTGTGTGTGTGTGTGTGTGTGTGTGTGTGTGTGTGTGTGGTGTGAGGTATGTGCTCCTTAAGAAAATGGAAATAAACCAACCAATGAGACAGACAGACAGACAGACAGAGATCCACTTGCCCAAGTGTTCTGTCCTGTCCTCTGAATCCGCTTCCAAGTCGCAAGACGCTGTGAGCTCCAAGTCCACGCAGAGTCCGCCAAACGCTCCGGCCGCTGCTCCGCTCTGCGAAGATCTGAGTGCAGGCCAGCCAGGGTGGGTTTAAATAGCCTCGGGCGCGGCCTCGCAGCGGAAAGGGCGGAGCTTCACTCCTCCTTTCCATCAGTCACCCGCAACTTTCCCAGGCTACACCTCGTAGGAAACTGTGCTCCTGATTTGATTTCATGCGCCACCTTTGGGACAATCTAAGAACTTACAAGTTTTCTTGGCCAAAGGTATGATGAATTAAATGCACGGAAACACTGAAAACCAAGTGGGGGTTCTGTGGTTCCCACGATGTGGTTTAGACACCAGCAGCATCCTTGTCACCCTCAAACCCCGGAGATCCACAGATCTGTGTGGTAAGAAGCCCTCCCCCTGACCCTGATGCATGGCAGTTTAGGAATTACCCGTGTAAGCGAAAAGACTTTGAAGAAGAGGTGGAGATAGGCGTTGTAGAAACATTCTTTTGCTCTGGAACCCCGTAGAGACTTGGGAGCCAGTTGGGTGGAGCATCCGTTGGATGCGGGTGCTGGGCTTAGGAATATCAAGGTGTGGCTCCAGATAATCCCATCATCTAGTTAAGTTCCCAGTTATGCTAATCTGTCTTAAAATTCCGTTTGTGTAAATTCTTTTACTCAGACTGAGAATGGCAAAGCCTCAACCCCAATTTCCAGGGAGGGTTGAGAGCCTCAGGTTGAGTTGATGACCAATAGCTTACGGTTTAACCCATCGTGCCTATAGAATGAGGTCTCCATAAAAACCCAAAAGGACTGGGTTTAGAGAGCTTCTGGATAACACTTCCTGGAAGGCAGTGCGCCCCTCCCCACATGCCGGGCCCAAAAGTTTTTTCTGAAGTTTTTGCAATATCCGCTAACATACAAAAAATGGGAAATGTCAGTGTTTCCCTGCGTGCTGTGAGCTCTTCCAGCAAATGAATGCAACTAAAACTGGGAGTGGTGGAAACCTGACTTATAGCCAGTTGCTGAGAAGCACAGGTAAAACAACGTAGGGCTTCCCATTGTTATTAGTGTGGGAGGCCAGTCTTGCGGGACTCGGCCCTTTGGAATCTAATGCTATGTCCCGGTAGGTAGCGTCACCGTTGAACTCGAAGCCACACGTATGTTGAGAACAATTTCTCTGGTCATCCGCTGCATGTCTTATTTACAATACGTCATCAAATTCTTTATCCTGACCTTATGGCACCTGGGTTGAGAACCATGATTTGAACCAAAAATTGGTCTGTCACTTTCTGAGTTTGAAACTTTGTTTTGCCGTTAGCGTTTTGCTATTGCTTTCTCGTTTTCTTTGCTTTCGATTTGTTTCTAAGTTCTGGGATATACGGGCAGGGTGTGCAGATTTGTTACTAAGGTAAACGTGTGCCACGGTGGTTTGCGGCACCTGTCAACCCATCACCTAGGTATTCAGCCCAGCAGGCAGTAGCTGTTTTTCTTAACGCTCTGCCTCTCGAAAGGCCCCAGTGTGTGTTGTTCCCCTTCCTGTGTCCATGTGATCCCATTGTTCAGCTCCCATTATAAGTGAGAATGTGGCGTTTGGTTTTCTGTTCCCGGATTAGGTTGTTGAGGATAATGACTTCACATCACCAGTGTCTTTGTTTTTTATTATAAAGAGTAGTATTTTATTGAATAAGATTTACTTCCAGAAAAATAAGCTTTAATCTACAATGAATGCCAGACTCTACAGCACAAAGTAATTTTCTCAGTTTTCCACACACAAAGGTTCCTACTAAGTGAAAAAAGCCACAGAATTTCATACACAAATGTACTACTCTGTCTGAAAACATCTCACAGAATCATGCACTGTACTAATACCATTAGATCAGCTCTTCAGTCAGGTTAAAGTATCCCTCTAATAACTGATTTTTATAATGTCATCCACATCCACGCCCAATCAGTCTGCCATTGTTAACGGCGTACAGCATTATTGAACACAATGGAATTGATGGAGCCCATATCCACCGACAAACCGTGACTTAAGTTGGTTTGATTTATGAGTTTTCAACGTTATGATGGGTCTGTTGGAATATTAGATGCGTTTCTGAGATACACTGGGTCTATGGGTATGCGACCCTATACTCCAGAAACAGGTGTATAAAGAAAAACAGGTGTACCTAATTAAAATATACTTAGTGACCTGGGATAAACCAATAGATGCTTACAACTGATGGAGAACCATGAAAGAGAGATAGCGGTAAATAATTACAATAACACAATTTTTCAGCACCTGTCGAGGATTCCTCAAAAAGACGCAGGACGTAGGATGCACCTAAGGCCTATGAAAGAGAGAGGGCAGAAGGAATAAGAGAGAAATAGGTGGAGGAAAGGAAGGAAGGAAGGAAGGAAGGAAAGACGGGAGGAAGGAGAAAACACCCGGTGTTACTGAAACCACAAAAAGTGGTTTCCCCCTGTGGGTAAGGCTGCAATGTGGATGAATCTTGAAAATACTGTGCTAAAAGTGTTATGTCAGTCATAAAAGCTCACGTATTGTGCAATTCCGTTTATAGGAAATGTCCACAGTATGGAAATCTATGCATATGGGGTTGATCGCTCTATGCAGTTGTTACCTAGGGCTGAGGGTCAGGGAGAGGGTTTGAGACAGAATGAGGAGTGACTAATGTCCACAGGGTTTTTCTCTGTTCAGGGGTGATAAAACCTTCTAAAATAGATTGCGAATTAAAATTGAATGTGCACAGGCACAAATATACTAAAATCCACTCAATTCATGACTTTTAATGGGGCAATTTTATGTGGCACACTCTTATGGAGACCACGGCAGACATAGTGAGAGAGAAAAAGGTGAGTAAATCTCTGAAACGGAGGCAGAAACAGAGAGAATGAGAAGCCCTGTGAATGGGAGGGAGAGAGAAAAGGGAAAAAGGTCCTATTTACAAATGTCAGCTGTGAAACTGTGGTTCACATCAGCAGTGTCACTGCCAGGAAGGAGGGTCATGCTAGCCATGTCACCGGTAGCGTGGCCCGCAGGGACGCCGACACGCTGGAGCGTCGTGCCAGCATGGGCTCTGGCAGCCAAGTGGGCCAGCAGGAGGGTCCCTCTGCACAGCCGTGGGGTGAGGATAGACTGGGCGGTGATATCGGCCATTACAGGGGCCTCTTCTGCTGGCAAGAGTGTGAGAGTAGCAAGTGGTTGGACAGGCCTGTGTGTGAGGACGGAATGCAGGAGGGGCTCTTCTGCGGCTGGGTGTGGGGCCCTCCCCAGAAATGTGGAGATATGGCCAGGTAGCTGCATCATGTTGGCTAGTAGATTGGCCAGGGCTTCGAACTGAAGGACAATAACGGGGAGTAGCTGTCAGGCCCTGGGAGTGTCTGAGTGTAATTGGAGATGGGTTTGGGGTCACTGAGGGAAGCGTGGGAGCCATCCCTGTATAGATACAGGTCATTGGGAGGCAGTCTCGTGAGGCCTGTGAGTGTCCCGGGTTCCCCTGGGTGCCTGGGGCTGACTGTGGCAGAAATCTGGGGAAGGCTGGAGAGAAGCTGGGAGACACAGGATAGTCCCTGAAGGCAGGGGGTGAAGAGGTGAAAGAAATGGGGGAGGGTTGCAGTAAGGTCCGTGAGTTTGTAGGTGATACCTGGGTGTGGGAAGCTGACCCCAGGTGTAATGTGGAGATGGTTGGAGAGTAGCTGAGAGAGACAGAAGAGTCCCTGAGGGCTGGGGGTGAGAACATGGAGAGACTGGGGAGTAAGTCAGTGAAATCCGTGAGTTTGGTGGTGTGTCGTGGGTGCCTGGAACTGAGTCCAGCTGGAATCTAGAGAAGTTTTGAGAGTAGCTGAAAGAGACACAAGAGTCCCTGTGGGCTGAGGGCAAAGACCTGAGAGAGACCAGGGAGGACCTCCGTGAAGTCTGTGAGCCTGTAGGTGATTCCGGAGTGTGGGAGGCTGACTCCCTCAGAAATCTGGGCGTGGTGGGAGAGTAGCTGGGACAGACGGGAGAGTCCCAGGTCACTGGGGGTGAAGACATGAGAGAGACTGGGGAGTAACTCAGTGAAACTGGTGAGTTTGGTGGTGACTCCGGGGTGCCTGGAACTGACTCCAGCTGAAATCTGGGGGTGGTTGGAGAGTAGCTGGGACAGACAGGAGAGTCCCTGAGGGCTGGAGAAGACATGAGAGAGACTGGAGAGTAATTGAGTGAAATTGGTGAGTTTGGTGGTGAGTCTGGGGTGCAAGGAACTGCTTCCAGCTGAAATCTGGGCGAGGTTGGAGAGCAGCTGGGACAGACAGTAGAGTCCCTGAGGGCTGGTGAAGACATGAGAGAGACTGGAGAGTAATTGAGTGAAATTGGTGAGTTTGGTGGTGATTCCGGGGTGCAAGGAACTGCTTCCAGCTGAAATCTGGGCGTGGTTGGAGAGTAGCTGGGACAGACAGGAGAGTCCCTGAGGGCTGGTGAAGACATGAGAGAGACTGGAGAGTATCTGAGTGAAATTGGTGAGTTTGGTGGTGATCCTGGGGTGCAAGGAACTGCTTCCAGCTGAAATGTGGGCGTGGTTGGAGAGTAGCTGGGACAGACAGGAGAGTCCCTGAGGGCTGGTGAAGACATGAGAGAGACTGGCGAGTAACGCAGTGAAGTTGGTGAGTTTGGTGGTGGTTCCTGGGTGCGAGGAACTGCTTCCAGCTGAAATCTGGGCGTGGTTGGAGAGTAGCTGGGACAGACAGGAGAGTCCCTGAGGGCTGGTGAAGACATGAGAGAGACTGGAGAGTATCTGAGTGAAATTGGTGAGTTTGGTGGTGATCCTGGGGTGCAAGGAACTGCTTCCAGCTGAAATCTGGGTGTGGTTGGAGAGCAGCTGGGACAGACAGTAGAGTCCCTGAGGGCTGGTGAAGACATGAGAGAGACTGGCGAGTAATTGAGTGAAATTGGTGAGTTTGGTGGTGATTCCGGGGTGCAAGGAACTGCTTCCAGCTGAAATCTGGGCGTGGTTGGAGAGTAGCTGGGACAGACAGGAGAGTCCCTGAGGGCTGGTGAAGACATGAGAGAGACTGGAGTGTATCTGAGTGAAATTGGTGAGCTTGGTGGTGATCCTGGGGTGCAAGGAACTGCTTCCAGGTGAAATCTGGGCGTGGTTGGAGAGCAGCTGGGACAGACAGGAGAGTCCCTGAGGGCTGGTGAAGACATGAGAGAGACTGGCGAGTAATGCAGTGAAGTTGGTGAGTTTGGTGGTGGTTCCGGGGTGCAAGGAACTGCTTCCAGCTGAAATGTGGGCGTGGTTGGAGAGTAGCTGGGACAGACAGGAGAGTCCCTGAGGGCTGGTGAAGACATGAGAGAGACTGGAGAGTATCTGAGTGAAATTGGTGAGTTTGGTGGTGATTCCGGGGTGCAAGGCACTGCTTCCAGCTGAAATCTGGGCGTGGTTGGAGAGTAGCTGGGACAGACAGTAGAGTCCCTGAGGGCTGGTGAAGATATGAGAGAGACTGGCGAGTAATTGAGTGAAATTGGTGAGTTTGGTGGTGATTCCGGGGTGCAAGGCACTGCTTCCAGCTGAAATGTGGGCGTGGTTGGAGAGTAGCTGGGACAGACAGGAGAGTCCCTGAGGGTTGGAGATAAAGACGTGCTAGAGACTGGGGAGTAACACAGTGAAAGTGGTGGGCTTGGTGGTGATCCCTGGGTTCCTGGATCTGACCCGCGCTGAAATGTGGGCGTGGTTGGAGAGTAGCTGGGAGAGACTGGAGGGTCGGAAAGGGCTGGGGGTGAAGACGTGGGAGAGACTGGCGAGGATCTCACTGAGGTCTGGGAGTTTGTAGGTGTTTCTGGGGTGTGGGATACCGACGCCCGCTGAAATCTGGGCGTAGTTGGAGAGTAGCTGGGACAGACAGGAGAGTCATTGGTGGCTGGGGGTGAGCTGCTGGATGATGGCAGTAAGAACATATGGCGCATTATTGATGAATGGGGTGACTGTGAGGAATCTCCAGAGGAGGACACGGGAGAACACAATGACATGAGTGATTGTCGTGCTTGGTTAGGAAAGGGAAATGTAAAGTTGTGGAATTCTGTCGATGACGGATGTGAGAGTGGTGAAGCCCTGCGGGATGATGTAGAGTACTTCCACATCCCTTGTGAGGAGCTGCCCCTTGGGTCTGAGTTCCTGGGAGGGGAGAGGTAGATGCTGGGTGAGGCAGGCACGAATCTTGAGGAGTCAGGGCTGGGGGACCTCTCATATTCTCCCGAGACCTGTGAGTATCTGGGGGACTCCTGGGTGCATGGGGCTGACTCCCGCAGGAACCTGGGGATGGCTTGAGAGTAACTGGGAGCCACAGGAGAGTCCCGGAGGCCTGGGGGTGAAGAGGTGAAAGACATAGGGGAGGAGCACCGTGAGGCTCGTGAGTTTGTAGGTGATTCCTGGGTGTGGGGGGCTGACTCCAGCTGAAATCTGGGGTTGTTTGGAGAGTAGCTGGGAGACCCAGGAGACTCCCCGAGAGCTGGGGGTGAGCTGCTGGGTGATGGCAGTAGGAACGTGTGGTATATTACTGATGAACGTGGTGACTCTGAAGAATCCTCAGAGGAGGACACGGGAGAGCCCATTGGCTTCATTGATTGCCCATCACGGAGAGGACAGGGAAATGGGAGATTGTGGGATACTGGTGATGACAGAGGTGAGTGTGGTGAAGCCCTAGGGGATGGTGAATGGTAGCTCCGGATCCCTGGTGAGGAGCTTCCTCTTAAGACTGAGTTTCTGAGAGGGGACAGGGAGAAGCTGGGTGAGGCTAGCATGGATCTTGGGGAGTCCGGGCTGGGGGAACGTTCATAAGAAGAGCCAGACAAGACCCTAGTGCTCTTAGGTGCAGACATGATTAGGAAAACTGCAGCTCCCAGAGACCCCTACTAATTTCCTGACCCGCAGAATGAAGGAGTCTGTGTGTGTGTGTGTGTGTGTGTGTGTGTGTGTGTGTGTGTGTGTGTGTGTGTGGTGTGAGGTATGTGCTCCTTAAGAAAATGGAAATAAACCAACCAATGAGACAGACAGACAGACAGACAGAGATCCACTTGCCCAAGTGTTCTGTCCTGTCCTCTGAATCCGCTTCCAAGTCGCAAGACGCTGTGAGCTCCAAGTCCACGCAGAGTCCGCCAAACGCTCCGGCCGCTGCTCCGCTCTGCGAAGATCTGAGTGCAGGCCAGCCAGGGTGGGTTTAAATAGCCTCGGGCGCGGCCTCGCAGCGGAAAGGGCGGAGCTTCACTCCTCCTTTCCATCAGTCACCCGCAACTTTCCCAGGCTACACCTCGTAGGAAACTGTGCTCCTGATTTGATTTCATGCGCCACCTTTGGGACAATCTAAGAACTTACAAGTTTTCTTGGCCAAAGGTATGATGAATTAAATGCACGGAAACACTGAAAACCAAGTGGGGGTTCTGTGGTTCCCACGATGTGGTTTAGACACCAGCAGCATCCTTGTCACCCTCAAACCCCGGAGATCCACAGATCTGTGTGGTAAGAAGCCCTCCCCCTGACCCTGATGCATGGCAGTTTAGGAATTACCCGTGTAAGCGAAAAGACTTTGAAGAAGAGGTGGAGATAGGCGTTGTAGAAACATTCTTTTGCTCTGGAACCCCGTAGAGACTTGGGAGCCAGTTGGGTGGAGCATCCGTTGGATGCGGGTGCTGGGCTTAGGAATATCAAGGTGTGGCTCCAGATAATCCCATCATCTAGTTAAGTTCCCAGTTATGCTAATCTGTCTTAAAATTCCGTTTGTGTAAATTCTTTTACTCAGACTGAGAATGGCAAAGCCTCAACCCCAATTTCCAGGGAGGGTTGAGAGCCTCAGGTTGAGTTGATGACCAATAGCTTACGGTTTAACCCATCGTGCCTATAGAATGAGGTCTCCATAAAAACCCAAAAGGACTGGGTTTAGAGAGCTTCTGGATAACACTTCCTGGAAGGCAGTGCGCCCCTCCCCACATGCCGGGCCCAAAAGTTTTTTCTGAAGTTTTTGCAATATCCGCTAACATACAAAAAATGGGAAATGTCAGTGTTTCCCTGCGTGCTGTGAGCTCTTCCAGCAAATGAATGCAACTAAAACTGGGAGTGGTGGAAACCTGACTTATAGCCAGTTGCTGAGAAGCACAGGTAAAACAACGTAGGGCTTCCCATTGTTATTAGTGTGGGAGGCCAGTCTTGCGGGACTCGGCCCTTTGGAATCTAATGCTATGTCCCGGTAGGTAGCGTCACCGTTGAACTCGAAGCCACACGTATGTTGAGAACAATTTCTCTGGTCATCCGCTGCATGTCTTATTTACAATACGTCATCAAATTCTTTATCCTGACCTTATGGCACCTGGGTTGAGAACCATGATTTGAACCAAAAATTGGTCTGTCACTTTCTGAGTTTGAAACTTTGTTTTGCCGTTAGCGTTTTGCTATTGCTTTCTCGTTTTCTTTGCTTTCGATTTGTTTCTAAGTTCTGGGATATACGGGCAGGGTGTGCAGATTTGTTACTAAGGTAAACGTGTGCCACGGTGGTTTGCGGCACCTGTCAACCCATCACCTAGGTATTCAGCCCAGCAGGCAGTAGCTGTTTTTCTTAACGCTCTGCCTCTCGAAAGGCCCCAGTGTGTGTTGTTCCCCTTCCTGTGTCCATGTGATCCCATTGTTCAGCTCCCATTATAAGTGAGAATGTGGCGTTTGGTTTTCTGTTCCCGGATTAGGTTGTTGAGGATAATGACTTCACATCACCAGTGTCTTTGTTTTTTATTATAAAGAGTAGTATTTTATTGAATAAGATTTACTTCCAGAAAAATAAGCTTTAATCTACAATGAATGCCAGACTCTACAGCACAAAGTAATTTTCTCAGTTTTCCACACACAAAGGTTCCTACTAAGTGAAAAAAGCCACAGAATTTCATACACAAATGTACTACTCTGTCTGAAAACATCTCACAGAATCATGCACTGTACTAATACCATTAGATCAGCTCTTCAGTCAGGTTAAAGTATCCCTCTAATAACTGATTTTTATAATGTCATCCACATCCACGCCCAATCAGTCTGCCATTGTTAACGGCGTACAGCATTATTGAACACAATGGAATTGATGGAGCCCATATCCACCGACAAACCGTGACTTAAGTTGGTTTGATTTATGAGTTTTCAACGTTATGATGGGTCTGTTGGAATATTAGATGCGTTTCTGAGATACACTGGGTCTATGGGTATGCGACCCTATACTCCAGAAACAGGTGTATAAAGAAAAACAGGTGTACCTAATTAAAATATACTTAGTGACCTGGGATAAACCAATAGATGCTTACAACTGATGGAGAACCATGAAAGAGAGATAGCGGTAAATAATTACAATAACACAATTTTTCAGCACCTGTCGAGGATTCCTCAAAAAGACGCAGGACGTAGGATGCACCTAAGGCCTATGAAAGAGAGAGGGCAGAAGGAATAAGAGAGAAATAGGTGGAGGAAAGGAAGGAAGGAAGGAAGGAAGGAAGGAAGGAAAGACGGGAGGAAGGAGAAAACACCCGGTGTTACTGAAACCACAAAAAGTGGTTTCCCCCTGTGGGTAAGGCTGCAATGTGGATGAATCTTGAAAATACTGTGCTAAAAGTGTTATGTCAGTCATAAAAGCTCACGTATTGTGCAATTCCGTTTATAGGAAATGTCCACAGTATGGAAATCTATGCATATGGGGTTGATCGCTCTATGCAGTTGTTACCTAGGGCTGAGGGTCAGGGAGAGGGTTTGAGACAGAATGAGGAGTGACTAATGTCCACAGGGTTTTTCTCTGTTCGGGGGTGATAAAACCTTCTAAAATAGATTGCGAATTAAAATTGAATGTGCACAGGCACAAATATACTAAAATCCACTCAATTCATGACTTTTAATGGGGCAATTTTATGTGGCACACTCTTATGGAGACCACGGCAGACATAGTGAGAGAGAAAAAGGTGAGTAAATCTCTGAAACGGAGGCAGAAACAGAGAGAATGAGAAGCCCTGTGAATGGGAGGGAGAGAGAAAAGGGAAAATGGTCCTATTTACAAATGTCAGCTGTGAAACTGTGGTTCACATCAGCAGTGTCACTGCCAGGAAGGAGGGTCATGCTAGCCATGTCACCGGTAGCGTGGCCCGCAGGGACGCCGACACGCTGGAGCGTCGTGCCAGCATGGGCTCTGGCAGCCACGTGGGCCAGCAGGAGGGTCCCTCTGCACAGCCGTGGGGTGAGGATAGACTGGGCGGTGATATCGGCCATTACAGGGGCCTCTTCTGCTGGCAAGAGTGTGAGAGTAGCAAGAGGTTGGACAGGCCTGTGTGTGAGGACGGAATGCAGGAGGGGCTCTTCTGCGGCTGGGTGTGGGGCCCTCCCCAGAAATGTGGAGATATGGCCAGGTAGCTGCATCATGTTGGCTAGTAGATTGGCCAGGGCTTCGAACTGAAGGACAATAACGGGGAGTAGCTGTCAGGCCCTGGGAGTGTCTGAGTGTAATTGGAGATGGGTTTGGGGTCACTGAGGGAAGCGTGGGAGCCATCCCTGTATAGATACAGGTCATTGGGAGGCAGTCTCGTGAGGCCTGTGAGTGTCCCGGGTTCCCCTGGGTGCCTGGGGCTGACTGTGGCAGAAATCTGGGGAAGGCTGGAGAGAAGCTGGGAGACACAGGATAGTCCCTGAAGGCAGGGGGTGAAGAGGTGAAAGAAATGGGGGAGGGTTGCAGTAAGGTCCGTGAGTTTGTAGGTGATACCTGGGTGTGGGAAGCTGACCCCAGGTGTAATGTGGAGATGGTTGGAGAGTAGCTGAGAGAGACAGAAGAGTCCCTGAGGGCTGGGGGTGAGAACATGGAGAGACTGGGGAGTAAGTCAGTGAAATCCGTGAGTTTGGTGGTGTGTCGTGGGTGCCTGGAACTGAGTCCAGCTGGAATCTAGAGAAGTTTTGAGAGTAGCTGAAAGAGACACAAGAGTCCCTGTGGGCTGAGGGCAAAGACCTGAGAGAGACCAGGGAGGACCTCCGTGAAGTCTGTGAGCCTGTAGGTGATTCCGGAGTGTGGGAGGCTGACTCCCTCAGAAATCTGGGCGTGGTGGGAGAGTAGCTGGGACAGACGGGAGAGTCCCAGGTCACTGGGGGTGAAGACATGAGAGAGACTGGGGAGTAACTCAGTGAAACTGGTGAGTTTGGTGGTGACTCCGGGGTGCCTGGAACTGACTCCAGCTGAAATCTGGGGGTGGTTGGAGAGTAGCTGGGACAGACAGGAGAGTCCCTGAGGGCTGGAGAAGACATGAGAGAGACTGGAGAGTAATTGAGTGAAATTGGTGAGTTTGGTGGTGAGTCTGGGGTGCAAGGAACTGCTTCCAGCTGAAATCTGGGCGAGGTTGGAGAGCAGCTGGGACAGACAGTAGAGTCCCTGAGGGCTGGTGAAGACATGAGAGAGACTGGAGAGTAATTGAGTGAAATTGGTGAGTTTGGTGGTGATTCCGGGGTGCAAGGAACTGCTTCCAGCTGAAATCTGGGCGTGGTTGGAGAGTAGCTGGGACAGACAGGAGAGTCCCTGAGGGCTGGTGAAGACATGAGAGAGACTGGAGAGTATCTGAGTGAAATTGGTGAGTTTGGTGGTGATCCTGGGGTGCAAGGAACTGCTTCCAGCTGAAATGTGGGCGTGGTTGGAGAGTAGCTGGGACAGACAGGAGAGTCCCTGAGGGCTGGTGAAGACATGAGAGAGACTGGCGAGTAACGCAGTGAAGTTGGTGAGTTTGGTGGTGGTTCCTGGGTGCGAGGAACTGCTTCCAGCTGAAATCTGGGCATGGTTGGAGAGTAGCTGGGACAGACAGGAGAGTCCCTGAGGGCTGGTGAAGACATGAGAGAGACTGGAGAGTATCTGAGTGAAATTGGTGAGTTTGGTGGTGATCCTGGGGTGCAAGGAACTGCTTCCAGCTGAAATCTGGGTGTGGTTGGAGAGCAGCTGGGACAGACAGTAGAGTCCCTGAGGGCTGGTGAAGACATGAGAGAGACTGGCGAGTAATTGAGTGAAATTGGTGAGTTTGGTGGTGATTCCGGGGTGCAAGGAACTGCTTCCAGCTGAAATCTGGGCGTGGTTGGAGAGTAGCTGGGACAGACAGGAGAGTCCCTGAGGGCTGGTGAAGACATGAGAGAGACTGGAGTGTATCTGAGTGAAATTGGTGAGCTTGGTGGTGATCCTGGGGTGCAAGGAACTGCTTCCAGGTGAAATCTGGGCGTGGTTGGAGAGCAGCTGGGACAGACAGGAGAGTCCCTGAGGGCTGGTGAAGACATGAGAGAGACTGGCGAGTAATGCAGTGAAGTTGGTGAGTTTGGTGGTGGTTCCGGGGTGCAAGGAACTGCTTCCAGCTGAAATGTGGGCGTGGTTGGAGAGTAGCTGGGACAGACAGGAGAGTCCCTGAGGGCTGGTGAAGACATGAGAGAGACTGGAGAGTATCTGAGTGAAATTGGTGAGTTTGGTGGTGATTCCGGGGTGCAAGGCACTGCTTCCAGCTGAAATCTGGGCGTGGTTGGAGAGTAGCTGGGACAGACAGTAGAGTCCCTGAGGGCTGGTGAAGATATGAGAGAGACTGGCGAGTAATTGAGTGAAATTGGTGAGTTTGGTGGTGATTCCGGGGTGCAAGGCACTGCTTCCAGCTGAAATGTGGGCGTGGTTGGAGAGTAGCTGGGACAGACAGGAGAGTCCCTGAGGGTTGGAGATAAAGACGTGCTAGAGACTGGGGAGTAACACAGTGAAAGTGGTGGGCTTGGTGGTGATCCCTGGGTTCCTGGATCTGACCCGCGCTGAAATGTGGGCGTGGTTGGAGAGTAGCTGGGAGAGACTGGAGGGTCGGAAAGGGCTGGGGGTGAAGACGTGGGAGAGACTGGCGAGGATCTCACTGAGGTCTGGGAGTTTGTAGGTGTTTCTGGGGTGTGGGATACCGACGCCCGCTGAAATCTGGGCGTAGTTGGAGAGTAGCTGGGACAGACAGGAGAGTCATTGGTGGCTGGGGGTGAGCTGCTGGATGATGGCAGTAAGAACATATGGCGCATTATTGATGAATGGGGTGACTGTGAGGAATCTCCAGAGGAGGACACGGGAGAACACAATGACATGAGTGATTGTCGTGCTTGGTTAGGAAAGGGAAATGTAAAGTTGTGGAATTCTGTCGATGACGGATGTGAGAGTGGTGAAGCCCTGCGGGATGATGTAGAGTACTTCCACATCCCTTGTGAGGAGCTGCCCCTTGGGTCTGAGTTCCTGGGAGGGGAGAGGTAGATGCTGGGTGAGGCAGGCACGAATCTTGAGGAGTCAGGGCTGGGGGACCTCTCATATTCTCCCGAGACCTGTGAGTATCTGGGGGACTCCTGGGTGCATGGGGCTGACTCCCGCAGGAACCTGGGGATGGCTTGAGAGTAACTGGGAGCCACAGGAGAGTCCCGGAGGCCTGGGGGTGAAGAGGTGAAAGACATAGGGGAGGAGCACCGTGAGGCTCGTGAGTTTGTAGGTGATTCCTGGGTGTGGGGGGCTGACTCCAGCTGAAATCTGGGGTTGTTTGGAGAGTAGCTGGGAGACCCAGGAGACTCCCCGAGAGCTGGGGGTGAGCTGCTGGGTGATGGCAGTAGGAACGTGTGGTATATTACTGATGAACGTGGTGACTCTGAAGAATCCTCAGAGGAGGACACGGGAGAGCCCATTGGCTTCATTGATTGCCCATCACGGAGAGGACAGGGAAATGGGAGATTGTGGGATACTGGTGATGACAGAGGTGAGTGTGGTGAAGCCCTAGGGGATGGTGAATGGTAGCTCCGGATCCCTGGTGAGGAGCTTCCTCTTAAGACTGAGTTTCTGAGAGGGGACAGGGAGAAGCTGGGTGAGGCTAGCATGGATCTTGGGGAGTCCGGGCTGGGGGAACGTTCATAAGAAGAGCCAGACAAGACCCTAGTGCTCTTAGGTGCAGACATGATTAGGAAAACTGCAGCTCCCAGAGACCCCTACTAATTTCCTGACCCGCAGAATGAAGGAGTCTGTGTGTGTGTGTGTGTGTGTGTGTGTGTGTGTGTGTGTGTGTGTGTGTGTGTGGTGTGAGGTATGTGCTCCTTAAGAAAATGGAAATAAACCAACCAATGAGACAGACAGACAGACAGACAGAGATCCACTTGCCCAAGTGTTCTGTCCTGTCCTCTGAATCCGCTTCCAAGTCGCAAGACGCTGTGAGCTCCAAGTCCACGCAGAGTCCGCCAAACGCTCCGGCCGCTGCTCCGCTCTGCGAAGATCTGAGTGCAGGCCAGCCAGGGTGGGTTTAAATAGCCTCGGGCGCGGCCTCGCAGCGGAAAGGGCGGAGCTTCACTCCTCCTTTCCATCAGTCACCCGCAACTTTCCCAGGCTACACCTCGTAGGAAACTGTGCTCCTGATTTGATTTCATGCGCCACCTTTGGGACAATCTAAGAACTTACAAGTTTTCTTGGCCAAAGGTATGATGAATTAAATGCACGGAAACACTGAAAACCAAGTGGGGGTTCTGTGGTTCCCACGATGTGGTTTAGACACCAGCAGCATCCTTGTCACCCTCAAACCCCGGAGATCCACAGATCTGTGTGGTAAGAAGCCCTCCCCCTGACCCTGATGCATGGCAGTTTAGGAATTACCCGTGTAAGCGAAAAGACTTTGAAGAAGAGGTGGAGATAGGCGTTGTAGAAACATTCTTTTGCTCTGGAACCCCGTAGAGACTTGGGAGCCAGTTGGGTGGAGCATCCGTTGGATGCGGGTGCTGGGCTTAGGAATATCAAGGTGTGGCTCCAGATAATCCCATCATCTAGTTAAGTTCCCAGTTATGCTAATCTGTCTTAAAATTCCGTTTGTGTAAATTCTTTTACTCAGACTGAGAATGGCAAAGCCTCAACCCCAATTTCCAGGGAGGGTTGAGAGCCTCAGGTTGAGTTGATGACCAATAGCTTACGGTTTAACCCATCGTGCCTATAGAATGAGGTCTCCATAAAAACCCAAAAGGACTGGGTTTAGAGAGCTTCTGGATAACACTTCCTGGAAGGCAGTGCGCCCCTCCCCACATGCCGGGCCCAAAAGTTTTTTCTGAAGTTTTTGCAATATCCGCTAACATACAAAAAATGGGAAATGTCAGTGTTTCCCTGCGTGCTGTGAGCTCTTCCAGCAAATGAATGCAACTAAAACTGGGAGTGGTGGAAACCTGACTTATAGCCAGTTGCTGAGAAGCACAGGTAAAACAACGTAGGGCTTCCCATTGTTATTAGTGTGGGAGGCCAGTCTTGCGGGACTCGGCCCTTTGGAATCTAATGCTATGTCCCGGTAGGTAGCGTCACCGTTGAACTCGAAGCCACACGTATGTTGAGAACAATTTCTCTGGTCATCCGCTGCATGTCTTATTTACAATACGTCATCAAATTCTTTATCCTGACCTTATGGCACCTGGGTTGAGAACCATGATTTGAACCAAAAATTGGTCTGTCACTTTCTGAGTTTGAAACTTTGTTTTGCCGTTAGCGTTTTGCTATTGCTTTCTCGTTTTCTTTGCTTTCGATTTGTTTCTAAGTTCTGGGATATACGGGCAGGGTGTGCAGATTTGTTACTAAGGTAAACGTGTGCCACGGTGGTTTGCGGCACCTGTCAACCCATCACCTAGGTATTCAGCCCAGCAGGCAGTAGCTGTTTTTCTTAACGCTCTGCCTCTCGAAAGGCCCCAGTGTGTGTTGTTCCCCTTCCTGTGTCCATGTGATCCCATTGTTCAGCTCCCATTATAAGTGAGAATGTGGCGTTTGGTTTTCTGTTCCCGGATTAGGTTGTTGAGGATAATGACTTCACATCACCAGTGTCTTTGTTTTTTATTATAAAGAGTAGTATTTTATTGAATAAGATTTACTTCCAGAAAAATAAGCTTTAATCTACAATGAATGCCAGACTCTACAGCACAAAGTAATTTTCTCAGTTTTCCACACACAAAGGTTCCTACTAAGTGAAAAAAGCCACAGAATTTCATACACAAATGTACTACTCTGTCTGAAAACATCTCACAGAATCATGCACTGTACTAATACCATTAGATCAGCTCTTCAGTCAGGTTAAAGTATCCCTCTAATAACTGATTTTTATAATGTCATCCACATCCACGCCCAATCAGTCTGCCATTGTTAACGGCGTACAGCATTATTGAACACAATGGAATTGATGGAGCCCATATCCACCGACAAACCGTGACTTAAGTTGGTTTGATTTATGAGTTTTCAACGTTATGATGGGTCTGTTGGAATATTAGATGCGTTTCTGAGATACACTGGGTCTATGGGTATGCGACCCTATACTCCAGAAACAGGTGTATAAAGAAAAACAGGTGTACCTAATTAAAATATACTTAGTGACCTGGGATAAACCAATAGATGCTTACAACTGATGGAGAACCATGAAAGAGAGATAGCGGTAAATAATTACAATAACACAATTTTTCAGCACCTGTCAAGGATTCCTCAAAAAGACGCAGGACGTAGGATGCACCTAAGGCCTATGAAAGAGAGAGGGCAGAAGGAATAAGAGAGAAATAGGTGGAGGAAAGGAAGGAAGGAAGGAAGGAAGGAAAGACGGGAGGAAGGAGAAAACACCCGGTGTTACTGAAACCACAAAAAGTGGTTTCCCCCTGTGGGTAAGGCTGCAATGTGGATGAATCTTGAAAATACTGTGCTAAAAGTGTTATGTCAGTCATAAAAGCTCACGTATTGTGCAATTCCGTTTATAGGAAATGTCCACAGTATGGAAATCTATGCATATGGGGTTGATCGCTCTATGCAGTTGTTACCTAGGGCTGAGGGTCAGGGAGAGGGTTTGAGACAGAATGAGGAGTGACTAATGTCCACAGGGTTTTTCTCTGTTCGGGGGTGATAAAACCTTCTAAAATAGATTGCGAATTAAAATTGAATGTGCACAGGCACAAATATACTAAAATCCACTCAATTCATGACTTTTAATGGGGCAATTTTATGTGGCACACTCTTATGGAGACCACGGCAGACATAGTGAGAGAGAAAAAGGTGAGTAAATCTCTGAAACGGAGGCAGAAACAGAGAGAATGAGAAGCCCTGTGAATGGGAGGGAGAGAGAAAAGGGAAAATGGTCCTATTTACAAATGTCAGCTGTGAAACTGTGGTTCACATCAGCAGTGTCACTGCCAGGAAGGAGGGTCATGCTAGCCATGTCACCGGTAGCGTGGCCCGCAGGGACGCCGACACGCTGGAGCGTCGTGCCAGCATGGGCTCTGGCAGCCACGTGGGCCAGCAGGAGGGTCCCTCTGCACAGCCGTGGGGTGAGGATAGACTGGGCGGTGATATCGGCCATTACAGGGGCCTCTTCTGCTGGCAAGAGTGTGAGAGTAGCAAGAGGTTGGACAGGCCTGTGTGTGAGGACGGAATGCAGGAGGGGCTCTTCTGCGGCTGGGTGTGGGGCCCTCCCCAGAAATGTGGAGATATGGCCAGGTAGCTGCATCATGTTGGCTAGTAGATTGGCCAGGGCTTCGAACTGAAGGACAATAACGGGGAGTAGCTGTCAGGCCCTGGGAGTGTCTGAGTGTAATTGGAGATGGGTTTGGGGTCACTGAGGGAAGCGTGGGAGCCATCCCTGTATAGATACAGGTCATTGGGAGGCAGTCTCGTGAGGCCTGTGAGTGTCCCGGGTTCCCCTGGGTGCCTGGGGCTGACTGTGGCAGAAATCTGGGGAAGGCTGGAGAGAAGCTGGGAGACACAGGATAGTCCCTGAAGGCAGGGGGTGAAGAGGTGAAAGAAATGGGGGAGGGTTGCAGTAAGGTCCGTGAGTTTGTAGGTGATACCTGGGTGTGGGAAGCTGACCCCAGGTGTAATGTGGAGATGGTTGGAGAGTAGCTGAGAGAGACAGAAGAGTCCCTGAGGGCTGGGGGTGAGAACATGGAGAGACTGGGGAGTAAGTCAGTGAAATCCGTGAGTTTGGTGGTGTGTCGTGGGTGCCTGGAACTGAGTCCAGCTGGAATCTAGAGAAGTTTTGAGAGTAGCTGAAAGAGACACAAGAGTCCCTGTGGGCTGAGGGCAAAGACCTGAGAGAGACCAGGGAGGACCTCCGTGAAGTCTGTGAGCCTGTAGGTGATTCCGGAGTGTGGGAGGCTGACTCCCTCAGAAATCTGGGCGTGGTGGGAGAGTAGCTGGGACAGACGGGAGAGTCCCAGGTCACTGGGGGTGAAGACATGAGAGAGACTGGGGAGTAACTCAGTGAAACTGGTGAGTTTGGTGGTGACTCCGGGGTGCCTGGAACTGACTCCAGCTGAAATCTGGGGGTGGTTGGAGAGTAGCTGGGACAGACAGGAGAGTCCCTGAGGGCTGGAGAAGACATGAGAGAGACTGGAGAGTAATTGAGTGAAATTGGTGAGTTTGGTGGTGAGTCTGGGGTGCAAGGAACTGCTTCCAGCTGAAATCTGGGCGAGGTTGGAGAGCAGCTGGGACAGACAGTAGAGTCCCTGAGGGCTGGTGAAGACATGAGAGAGACTGGAGAGTAATTGAGTGAAATTGGTGAGTTTGGTGGTGATTCCGGGGTGCAAGGAACTGCTTCCAGCTGAAATCTGGGCGTGGTTGGAGAGTAGCTGGGACAGACAGGAGAGTCCCTGAGGGCTGGTGAAGACATGAGAGAGACTGGAGAGTATCTGAGTGAAATTGGTGAGTTTGGTGGTGATCCTGGGGTGCAAGGAACTGCTTCCAGCTGAAATGTGGGCGTGGTTGGAGAGTAGCTGGGACAGACAGGAGAGTCCCTGAGGGCTGGTGAAGACATGAGAGAGACTGGCGAGTAACGCAGTGAAGTTGGTGAGTTTGGTGGTGGTTCCTGGGTGCGAGGAACTGCTTCCAGCTGAAATCTGGGCATGGTTGGAGAGTAGCTGGGACAGACAGGAGAGTCCCTGAGGGCTGGTGAAGACATGAGAGAGACTGGAGAGTATCTGAGTGAAATTGGTGAGTTTGGTGGTGATCCTGGGGTGCAAGGAACTGCTTCCAGCTGAAATCTGGGTGTGGTTGGAGAGCAGCTGGGACAGACAGTAGAGTCCCTGAGGGCTGGTGAAGACATGAGAGAGACTGGCGAGTAATTGAGTGAAATTGGTGAGTTTGGTGGTGATTCCGGGGTGCAAGGAAATGCTTCCAGCTGAAATCTGGGCGTGGTTGGAGAGTAGCTGGGACAGACAGGAGAGTCCCTGAGGGCTGGTGAAGACATGAGAGAGACTGGAGTGTATCTGAGTGAAATTGGTGAGCTTGGTGGTGATCCTGGGGTGCAAGGAACTGCTTCCAGGTGAAATCTGGGCGTGGTTGGAGAGCAGCTGGGACAGACAGGAGAGTCCCTGAGGGCTGGTGAAGACATGAGAGAGACTGGCGAGTAATGCAGTGAAGTTGGTGAGTTTGGTGGTGGTTCCGGGGTGCAAGGAACTGCTTCCAGCTGAAATGTGGGCGTGGTTGGAGAGTAGCTGGGACAGACAGGAGAGTCCCTGAGGGCTGGTGAAGACATGAGAGAGACTGGAGAGTATCTGAGTGAAATTGGTGAGTTTGGTGGTGATTCCGGGGTGCAAGGCACTGCTTCCAGCTGAAATCTGGGCGTGGTTGGAGAGTAGCTGGGACAGACAGTAGAGTCCCTGAGGGCTGGTGAAGATATGAGAGAGACTGGCGAGTAATTGAGTGAAATTGGTGAGTTTGGTGGTGATTCCGGGGTGCAAGGCACTGCTTCCAGCTGAAATGTGGGCGTGGTTGGAGAGTAGCTGGGACAGACAGGAGAGTCCCTGAGGGTTGGAGATAAAGACGTGCTAGAGACTGGGGAGTAACACAGTGAAAGTGGTGGGCTTGGTGGTGATCCCTGGGTTCCTGGATCTGACCCGCGCTGAAATGTGGGCGTGGTTGGAGAGTAGCTGGGAGAGACTGGAGGGTCGGAAAGGGCTGGGGGTGAAGACGTGGGAGAGACTGGCGAGGATCTCACTGAGGTCTGGGAGTTTGTAGGTGTTTCTGGGGTGTGGGATACCGACGCCCGCTGAAATCTGGGCGTAGTTGGAGAGTAGCTGGGACAGACAGGAGAGTCATTGGTGGCTGGGGGTGAGCTGCTGGATGATGGCAGTAAGAACATATGGCGCATTATTGATGAATGGGGTGACTGTGAGGAATCTCCAGAGGAGGACACGGGAGAACACAATGACATGAGTGATTGTCGTGCTTGGTTAGGAAAGGGAAATGTAAAGTTGTGGAATTCTGTCGATGACGGATGTGAGAGTGGTGAAGCCCTGCGGGATGATGTAGAGTACTTCCACATCCCTTGTGAGGAGCTGCCCCTTGGGTCTGAGTTCCTGGGAGGGGAGAGGTAGATGCTGGGTGAGGCAGGCACGAATCTTGAGGAGTCAGGGCTGGGGGACCTCTCATATTCTCCCGAGACCTGTGAGTATCTGGGGGACTCCTGGGTGCATGGGGCTGACTCCCGCAGGAACCTGGGGATGGCTTGAGAGTAACTGGGAGCCACAGGAGAGTCCCGGAGGCCTGGGGGTGAAGAGGTGAAAGACATAGGGGAGGAGCACCGTGAGGCTCGTGAGTTTGTAGGTGATTCCTGGGTGTGGGGGGCTGACTCCAGCTGAAATCTGGGGTTGTTTGGAGAGTAGCTGGGAGACCCAGGAGACTCCCCGAGAGCTGGGGGTGAGCTGCTGGGTGATGGCAGTAGGAACGTGTGGTATATTACTGATGAACGTGGTGACTCTGAAGAATCCTCAGAGGAGGACACGGGAGAGCCCATTGGCTTCATTGATTGCCCATCACGGAGAGGACAGGGAAATGGGAGATTGTGGGATACTGGTGATGACAGAGGTGAGTGTGGTGAAGCCCTAGGGGATGGTGAATGGTAGCTCCGGATCCCTGGTGAGGAGCTTCCTCTTAAGACTGAGTTTCTGAGAGGGGACAGGGAGAAGCTGGGTGAGGCTAGCATGGATCTTGGGGAGTCCGGGCTGGGGGAACGTTCATAAGAAGAGCCAGACAAGACCCTAGTGCTCTTAGGTGCAGACATGATTAGGAAAACTGCAGCTCCCAGAGACCCCTACTAATTTCCTGACCCGCAGAATGAAGGAGTCTGTGTGTGTGTGTGTGTGTGTGTGTGTGTGTGTGTGTGTGTGTGTGTGTGTGTGTGGTGTGAGGTATGTGCTCCTTAAGAAAATGGAAATAAACCAACCAATGAGACAGACAGACAGACAGACAGAGATCCACTTGCCCAAGTGTTCTGTCCTGTCCTCTGAATCCGCTTCCAAGTCGCAAGACGCTGTGAGCTCCAAGTCCACGCAGAGTCCGCCAAACGCTCCGGCCGCTGCTCCGCTCTGCGAAGATCTGAGTGCAGGCCAGCCAGGGTGGGTTTAAATAGCCTCGGGCGCGGCCTCGCAGCGGAAAGGGCGGAGCTTCACTCCTCCTTTCCATCAGTCACCCGCAACTTTCCCAGGCTACACCTCGTAGGAAACTGTGCTCCTGATTTGATTTCATGCGCCACCTTTGGGACAATCTAAGAACTTACAAGTTTTCTTGGCCAAAGGTATGATGAATTAAATGCACGGAAACACTGAAAACCAAGTGGGGGTTCTGTGGTTCCCACGATGTGGTTTAGACACCAGCAGCATCCTTGTCACCCTCAAACCCCGGAGATCCACAGATCTGTGTGGTAAGAAGCCCTCCCCCTGACCCTGATGCATGGCAGTTTAGGAATTACCCGTGTAAGCGAAAAGACTTTGAAGAAGAGGTGGAGATAGGCGTTGTAGAAACATTCTTTTGCTCTGGAACCCCGTAGAGACTTGGGAGCCAGTTGGGTGGAGCATCCGTTGGATGCGGGTGCTGGGCTTAGGAATATCAAGGTGTGGCTCCAGATAATCCCATCATCTAGTTAAGTTCCCAGTTATGCTAATCTGTCTTAAAATTCCGTTTGTGTAAATTCTTTTACTCAGACTGAGAATGGCAAAGCCTCAACCCCAATTTCCAGGGAGGGTTGAGAGCCTCAGGTTGAGTTGATGACCAATAGCTTACGGTTTAACCCATCGTGCCTATAGAATGAGGTCTCCATAAAAACCCAAAAGGACTGGGTTTAGAGAGCTTCTGGATAACACTTCCTGGAAGGCAGTGCGCCCCTCCCCACATGCCGGGCCCAAAAGTTTTTTCTGAAGTTTTTGCAATATCCGCTAACATACAAAAAATGGGAAATGTCAGTGTTTCCCTGCGTGCTGTGAGCTCTTCCAGCAAATGAATGCAACTAAAACTGGGAGTGGTGGAAACCTGACTTATAGCCAGTTGCTGAGAAGCACAGGTAAAACAACGTAGGGCTTCCCATTGTTATTAGTGTGGGAGGCCAGTCTTGCGGGACTCGGCCCTTTGGAATCTAATGCTATGTCCCGGTAGGTAGCGTCACCGTTGAACTCGAAGCCACACGTATGTTGAGAACAATTTCTCTGGTCATCCGCTGCATGTCTTATTTACAATACGTCATCAAATTCTTTATCCTGACCTTATGGCACCTGGGTTGAGAACCATGATTTGAACCAAAAATTGGTCTGTCACTTTCTGAGTTTGAAACTTTGTTTTGCCGTTAGCGTTTTGCTATTGCTTTCTCGTTTTCTTTGCTTTCGATTTGTTTCTAAGTTCTGGGATATACGGGCAGGGTGTGCAGATTTGTTACTAAGGTAAACGTGTGCCACGGTGGTTTGCGGCACCTGTCAACCCATCACCTAGGTATTCAGCCCAGCAGGCAGTAGCTGTTTTTCTTAACGCTCTGCCTCTCGAAAGGCCCCAGTGTGTGTTGTTCCCCTTCCTGTGTCCATGTGATCCCATTGTTCAGCTCCCATTATAAGTGAGAATGTGGCGTTTGGTTTTCTGTTCCCGGATTAGGTTGTTGAGGATAATGACTTCACATCACCAGTGTCTTTGTTTTTTATTATAAAGAGTAGTATTTTATTGAATAAGATTTACTTCCAGAAAAATAAGCTTTAATCTACAATGAATGCCAGACTCTACAGCACAAAGTAATTTTCTCAGTTTTCCACACACAAAGGTTCCTACTAAGTGAAAAAAGCCACAGAATTTCATACACAAATGTACTACTCTGTCTGAAAACATCTCACAGAATCATGCACTGTACTAATACCATTAGATCAGCTCTTCAGTCAGGTTAAAGTATCCCTCTAATAACTGATTTTTATAATGTCATCCACATCCACGCCCAATCAGTCTGCCATTGTTAACGGCGTACAGCATTATTGAACACAATGGAATTGATGGAGCCCATATCCACCGACAAACCGTGACTTAAGTTGGTTTGATTTATGAGTTTTCAACGTTATGATGGGTCTGTTGGAATATTAGATGCGTTTCTGAGATACACTGGGTCTATGGGTATGCGACCCTATACTCCAGAAACAGGTGTATAAAGAAAAACAGGTGTACCTAATTAAAATATACTTAGTGACCTGGGATAAACCAATAGATGCTTACAACTGATGGAGAACCATGAAAGAGAGATAGCGGTAAATAATTACAATAACACAATTTTTCAGCACCTGTCAAGGATTCCTCAAAAAGACGCAGGACGTAGGATGCACCTAAGGCCTATGAAAGAGAGAGGGCAGAAGGAATAAGAGAGAAATAGGTGGAGGAAAGGAAGGAAGGAAGGAAGGAAGGAAAGACGGGAGGAAGGAGAAAACACCCGGTGTTACTGAAACCACAAAAAGTGGTTTCCCCCTGTGGGTAAGGCTGCAATGTGGATGAATCTTGAAAATACTGTGCTAAAAGTGTTATGTCAGTCATAAAAGCTCACGTATTGTGCAATTCCGTTTATAGGAAATGTCCACAGTATGGAAATCTATGCATATGGGGTTGATCGCTCTATGCAGTTGTTACCTAGGGCTGAGGGTCAGGGAGAGGGTTTGAGACAGAATGAGGAGTGACTAATGTCCACAGGGTTTTTCTCTGTTCAGGGGTGATAAAACCTTCTAAAATAGATTGCGAATTAAAATTGAATGTGCACAGGCACAAATATACTAAAATCCACTCAATTCATGACTTTTAATGGGGCAATTTTATGTGGCACACTCTTATGGAGACCACGGCAGACATAGTGAGAGAGAAAAAGGTGAGTAAATCTCTGAAACGGAGGCAGAAACAGAGAGAATGAGAAGCCCTGTGAATGGGAGGGAGAGAGAAAAGGGAAAAAGGTCCTATTTACAAATGTCAGCTGTGAAACTGTGGTTCACATCAGCAGTGTCACTGCCAGGAAGGAGGGTCATGCTAGCCATGTCACCGGTAGCGTGGCCCGCAGGGACGCCGACACGCTGGAGCGTCGTGCCAGCATGGGCTCTGGCAGCCAAGTGGGCCAGCAGGAGGGTCCCTCTGCACAGCCGTGGGGTGAGGATAGACTGGGCGGTGATATCGGCCATTACAGGGGCCTCTTCTGCTGGCAAGAGTGTGAGAGTAGCAAGTGGTTGGACAGGCCTGTGTGTGAGGACGGAATGCAGGAGGGGCTCTTCTGCGGCTGGGTGTGGGGCCCTCCCCAGAAATGTGGAGATATGGCCAGGTAGCTGCATCATGTTGGCTAGTAGATTGGCCAGGGCTTCGAACTGAAGGACAATAACGGGGAGTAGCTGTCAGGCCCTGGGAGTGTCTGAGTGTAATTGGAGATGGGTTTGGGGTCACTGAGGGAAGCGTGGGAGCCATCCCTGTATAGATACAGGTCATTGGGAGGCAGTCTCGTGAGGCCTGTGAGTGTCCCGGGTTCCCCTGGGTGCCTGGGGCTGACTGTGGCAGAAATCTGGGGAAGGCTGGAGAGAAGCTGGGAGACACAGGATAGTCCCTGAAGGCAGGGGGTGAAGAGGTGAAAGAAATGGGGGAGGGTTGCAGTAAGGTCCGTGAGTTTGTAGGTGATACCTGGGTGTGGGAAGCTGACCCCAGGTGTAATGTGGAGATGGTTGGAGAGTAGCTGAGAGAGACAGAAGAGTCCCTGAGGGCTGGGGGTGAGAACATGGAGAGACTGGGGAGTAAGTCAGTGAAATCCGTGAGTTTGGTGGTGTGTCGTGGGTGCCTGGAACTGAGTCCAGCTGGAATCTAGAGAAGTTTTGAGAGTAGCTGAAAGAGACACAAGAGTCCCTGTGGGCTGAGGGCAAAGACCTGAGAGAGACCAGGGAGGACCTCCGTGAAGTCTGTGAGCCTGTAGGTGATTCCGGAGTGTGGGAGGCTGACTCCCTCAGAAATCTGGGCGTGGTGGGAGAGTAGCTGGGACAGACGGGAGAGTCCCAGGTCACTGGGGGTGAAGACATGAGAGAGACTGGGGAGTAACTCAGTGAAACTGGTGAGTTTGGTGGTGACTCCGGGGTGCCTGGAACTGACTCCAGCTGAAATCTGGGGGTGGTTGGAGAGTAGCTGGGACAGACAGGAGAGTCCCTGAGGGCTGGTGAAGACATGAGAGAGACTGGAGAGTAATTGAGTGAAATTGGTGAGTTTGGTGGTGAGTCTGGGGTGCAAGGAACTGCTTCCAGCTGAAATCTGGGCGAGGTTGGAGAGCAGCTGGGACAGACAGTAGAGTCCCTGAGGGCTGGTGAAGACATGAGAGAGACTGGAGAGTAATTGAGTGAAATTGGTGAGTTTGGTGGTGATTCCGGGGTGCAAGGAACTGCTTCCAGCTGAAATCTGGGCGTGGTTGGAGAGTAGCTGGGACAGACAGGAGAGTCCCTGAGGGCTGGTGAAGACATGAGAGAGACTGGAGAGTATCTGAGTGAAATTGGTGAGTTTGGTGGTGATCCTGGGGTGCAAGGAACTGCTTCCAGCTGAAATGTGGGCGTGGTTGGAGAGTAGCTGGGACAGACAGGAGAGTCCCTGAGGGCTGGTGAAGACATGAGAGAGACTGGCGAGTAACGCAGTGAAGTTGGTGAGTTTGGTGGTGGTTCCTGGGTGCGAGGAACTGCTTCCAGCTGAAATCTGGGCGTGGTTGGAGAGTAGCTGGGACAGACAGGAGAGTCCCTGAGGGCTGGTGAAGACATGAGAGAGACTGGAGAGTATCTGAGTGAAATTGGTGAGTTTGGTGGTGATCCTGGGGTGCAAGGAACTGCTTCCAGCTGAAATCTGGGTGTGGTTGGAGAGCAGCTGGGACAGACAGTAGAGTCCCTGAGGGCTGGTGAAGACATGAGAGAGACTGGCGAGTAATTGAGTGAAATTGGTGAGTTTGGTGGTGATTCCGGGGTGCAAGGAACTGCTTCCAGCTGAAATCTGGGCGTGGTTGGAGAGTAGCTGGGACAGACAGGAGAGTCCCTGAGGGCTGGTGAAGACATGAGAGAGACTGGAGTGTATCTGAGTGAAATTGGTGAGCTTGGTGGTGATCCTGGGGTGCAAGGAACTGCTTCCAGGTGAAATCTGGGCGTGGTTGGAGAGCAGCTGGGACAGACAGGAGAGTCCCTGAGGGCTGGTGAAGACATGAGAGAGACTGGCGAGTAATGCAGTGAAGTTGGTGAGTTTGGTGGTGGTTCCGGGGTGCAAGGAACTGCTTCCAGCTGAAATGTGGGCGTGTTTGGAGAGTAGCTGGGACAGACAGGAGAGTCCCTGAGGGCTGGTGAAGACATGAGAGAGACTGGAGAGTATCTGAGTGAAATTGGTGAGTTTGGTGGTGATTCCGGGGTGCAAGGCACTGCTTCCAGCTGAAATCTGGGCGTGGTTGGAGAGTAGCTGGGACAGACAGGAGAGTCCCTGAGGGCTGGTGAAGATATGAGAGAGACTGGCGAGTAATTGAGTGAAATTGGTGAGTTTGGTGGTGATTCCGGGGTGCAAGGCACTGCTTCCAGCTGAAATGTGGGCGTGGTTGGAGAGTAGCTGGGACAGACAGGAGAGTCCCTGAGGGTTGGAGATAAAGACGTGCTAGAGACTGGGGAGTAACACAGTGAAAGTGGTGGGCTTGGTGGTGATCCCTGGGTTCCTGGATCTGACCCGCGCTGAAATGTGGGCGTGGTTGGAGAGTAGCTGGGAGAGACTGGAGGGTCGGAAAGGGCTGGGGGTGAAGACGTGGGAGAGACTGGCGAGGATCTCACTGAGGTCTGGGAGTTTGTAGGTGTTTCTGGGGTGTGGGATACCGACGCCCGCTGAAATCTGGGCGTAGTTGGAGAGTAGCTGGGACAGACAGGAGAGTCATTGGTGGCTGGGGGTGAGCTGCTGGATGATGGCAGTAAGAACATATGGCGCATTATTGATGAATGGGGTGACTGTGAGGAATCTCCAGAGGAGGACACGGGAGAACACAATGACATGAGTGATTGTCGTGCTTGGTTAGGAAAGGGAAATGTAAAGTTGTGGAATTCTGTCGATGACGGATGTGAGAGTGGTGAAGCCCTGCGGGATGATGTAGAGTACTTCCACATCCCTTGTGAGGAGCTGCCCCTTGGGTCTGAGTTCCTGGGAGGGGAGAGGTAGATGCTGGGTGAGGCAGGCACGAATCTTGAGGAGTCAGGGCTGGGGGACCTCTCATATTCTCCCGAGACCTGTGAGTATCTGGGGGACTCCTGGGTGCATGGGGCTGACTCCCGCAGGAACCTGGGGATGGCTTGAGAGTAACTGGGAGCCACAGGAGAGTCCCGGAGGCCTGGGGGTGAAGAGGTGAAAGACATAGGGGAGGAGCACCGTGAGGCTCGTGAGTTTGTAGGTGATTCCTGGGTGTGGGGGGCTGACTCCAGCTGAAATCTGGGGTTGTTTGGAGAGTAGCTGGGAGACCCAGGAGACTCCCCGAGAGCTGGGGGTGAGCTGCTGGGTGATGGCAGTAGGAACGTGTGGTATATTACTGATGAACGTGGTGACTCTGAAGAATCCTCAGAGGAGGACACGGGAGAGCCCATTGGCTTCATTGATTGCCCATCACGGAGAGGACAGGGAAATGGGAGATTGTGGGATACTGGTGATGACAGAGGTGAGTGTGGTGAAGCCCTAGGGGATGGTGAATGGTAGCTCCGGATCCCTGGTGAGGAGCTTCCTCTTAAGACTGAGTTTCTGAGAGGGGACAGGGAGAAGCTGGGTGAGGCTAGCATGGATCTTGGGGAGTCCGGGCTGGGGGAACGTTCATAAGAAGAGCCAGACAAGACCCTAGTGCTCTTAGGTGCAGACATGATTAGGAAAACTGCAGCTCCCAGAGACCCCTACTAATTTCCTGACCCGCAGAATGAAGGAGTCTGTGTGTGTGTGTGTGTGTGTGTGTGTGTGTGTGTGTGTGTGTGTGTGTGTGTGTGTGTGTGGTGTGAGGTATGTGCTCCTTAAGAAAATGGAAATAAACCAACCAATGAGACAGACAGACAGACAGACAGAGATCCACTTGCCCAAGTGTTCTGTCCTGTCCTCTGAATCCGCTTCCAAGTCGCAAGACGCTGTGAGCTCCAAGTCCACGCAGAGTCCGCCAAACGCTCCGGCCGCTGCTCCGCTCTGCGAAGATCTGAGTGCAGGCCAGCCAGGGTGGGTTTAAATAGCCTCGGGCGCGGCCTCGCAGCGGAAAGGGCGGAGCTTCACTCCTCCTTTCCATCAGTCACCCGCAACTTTCCCAGGCTACACCTCGTAGGAAACTGTGCTCCTGATTTGATTTCATGCGCCACCTTTGGGACAATCTAAGAACTTACAAGTTTTCTTGGCCAAAGGTATGATGAATTAAATGCACGGAAACACTGAAAACCAAGTGGGGGTTCTGTGGTTCCCACGATGTGGTTTAGACACCAGCAGCATCCTTGTCACCCTCAAACCCCGGAGATCCACAGATCTGTGTGGTAAGAAGCCCTCCCCCTGACCCTGATGCATGGCAGTTTAGGAATTACCCGTGTAAGCGAAAAGACTTTGAAGAAGAGGTGGAGATAGGCGTTGTAGAAACATTCTTTTGCTCTGGAACCCCGTAGAGACTTGGGAGCCAGTTGGGTGGAGCATCCGTTGGATGCGGGTGCTGGGCTTAGGAATATCAAGGTGTGGCTCCAGATAATCCCATCATCTAGTTAAGTTCCCAGTTATGCTAATCTGTCTTAAAATTCCGTTTGTGTAAATTCTTTTACTCAGACTGAGAATGGCAAAGCCTCAACCCCAATTTCCAGGGAGGGTTGAGAGCCTCAGGTTGAGTTGATGACCAATAGCTTACGGTTTAACCCATCGTGCCTATAGAATGAGGTCTCCATAAAAACCCAAAAGGACTGGGTTTAGAGAGCTTCTGGATAACACTTCCTGGAAGGCAGTGCGCCCCTCCCCACATGCCGGGCCCAAAAGTTTTTTCTGAAGTTTTTGCAATATCCGCTAACATACAAAAAATGGGAAATGTCAGTGTTTCCCTGCGTGCTGTGAGCTCTTCCAGCAAATGAATGCAACTAAAACTGGGAGTGGTGGAAACCTGACTTATAGCCAGTTGCTGAGAAGCACAGGTAAAACAACGTAGGGCTTCCCATTGTTATTAGTGTGGGAGGCCAGTCTTGCGGGACTCGGCCCTTTGGAATCTAATGCTATGTCCCGGTAGGTAGCGTCACCGTTGAACTCGAAGCCACACGTATGTTGAGAACAATTTCTCTGGTCATCCGCTGCATGTCTTATTTACAATACGTCATCAAATTCTTTATCCTGACCTTATGGCACCTGGGTTGAGAACCATGATTTGAACCAAAAATTGGTCTGTCACTTTCTGAGTTTGAAACTTTGTTTTGCCGTTAGCGTTTTGCTATTGCTTTCTCGTTTTCTTTGCTTTCGATTTGTTTCTAAGTTCTGGGATATACGGGCAGGGTGTGCAGATTTGTTACTAAGGTAAACGTGTGCCACGGTGGTTTGCGGCACCTGTCAACCCATCACCTAGGTATTCAGCCCAGCAGGCAGTAGCTGTTTTTCTTAACGCTCTGCCTCTCGAAAGGCCCCAGTGTGTGTTGTTCCCCTTCCTGTGTCCATGTGATCCCATTGTTCAGCTCCCATTATAAGTGAGAATGTGGCGTTTGGTTTTCTGTTCCCGGATTAGGTTGTTGAGGATAATGACTTCACATCACCAGTGTCTTTGTTTTTTATTATAAAGAGTAGTATTTTATTGAATAAGATTTACTTCCAGAAAAATAAGCTTTAATCTACAATGAATGCCAGACTCTACAGCACAAAGTAATTTTCTCAGTTTTCCACACACAAAGGTTCCTACTAAGTGAAAAAAGCCACAGAATTTCATACACAAATGTACTACTCTGTCTGAAAACATCTCACAGAATCATGCACTGTACTAATACCATTAGATCAGCTCTTCAGTCAGGTTAAAGTATCCCTCTAATAACTGATTTTTATAATGTCATCCACATCCACGCCCAATCAGTCTGCCATTGTTAACAGCGTACAGCATTATTGAACACAATGGAATTGATGGAGCCCATATCCACCGACAAACCGTGACTTAAGTTGGTTTGATTTATGAGTTTTCAACGTTATGATGGGTCTGTTGGAATATTAGATGCGTTTCTGAGATACACTGGGTCTATGGGTATGCGACCCTATACTCCAGAAACAGGTGTATAAAGAAAAACAGGTGTACCTAATTAAAATATACTTAGTGACCTGGGATAAACCAATAGATGCTTACAACTGATGGAGAACCATGAAAGAGAGATAGCGGTAAATAATTACAATAACACAATTTTTCAGCACCTGTCGAGGATTCCTCAAAAAGACGCAGGACGTAGGATGCACCTAAGGCCTATGAAAGAGAGAGGGCAGAAGGAATAAGAGAGAAATAGGTGGAGGAAAGGAAGGAAGGAAGGAAGGAAGGAAGGAAAGACGGGAGGAAGGAGAAAACACCCGGTGTTACTGAAACCACAAAAAGTGGTTTCCCCCTGTGGGTAAGGCTGCAATGTGGATGAATCTTGAAAATACTGTGCTAAAAGTGTTATGTCAGTCATAAAAGCTCACGTATTGTGCAATTCCGTTTATAGGAAATGTCCACAGTATGGAAATCTATGCATATGGGGTTGATCGCTCTATGCAGTTGTTACCTAGGGCTGAGGGTCAGGGAGAGGGTTTGAGACAGAATGAGGAGTGACTAATGTCCACAGGGTTTTTCTCTGTTCGGGGGTGATAAAACCTTCTAAAATAGATTGCGAATTAAAATTGAATGTGCACAGGCACAAATATACTAAAATCCACTCAATTCATGACTTTTAATGGGGCAATTTTATGTGGCACACTCTTATGGAGACCACGGCAGACATAGTGAGAGAGAAAAAGGTGAGTAAATCTCTGAAACGGAGGCAGAAACAGAGAGAATGAGAAGCCCTGTGAATGGGAGGGAGAGAGAAAAGGGAAAATGGTCCTATTTACAAATGTCAGCTGTGAAACTGTGGTTCACATCAGCAGTGTCACTGCCAGGAAGGAGGGTCATGCTAGCCATGTCACCGGTAGCGTGGCCCGCAGGGACGCCGACACGCTGGAGCGTCGTGCCAGCATGGGCTCTGGCAGCCACGTGGGCCAGCAGGAGGGTCCCTCTGCACAGCCGTGGGGTGAGGATAGACTGGGCGGTGATATCGGCCATTACAGGGGCCTCTTCTGCTGGCAAGAGTGTGAGAGTAGCAAGAGGTTGGACAGGCCTGTGTGTGAGGACGGAATGCAGGAGGGGCTCTTCTGCGGCTGGGTGTGGGGCCCTCCCCAGAAATGTGGAGATATGGCCAGGTAGCTGCATCATGTTGGCTAGTAGATTGGCCAGGGCTTCGAACTGAAGGACAATAACGGGGAGTAGCTGTCAGGCCCTGGGAGTGTCTGAGTGTAATTGGAGATGGGTTTGGGGTCACTGAGGGAAGCGTGGGAGCCATCCCTGTATAGATACAGGTCATTGGGAGGCAGTCTCGTGAGGCCTGTGAGTGTCCCGGGTTCCCCTGGGTGCCTGGGGCTGACTGTGGCAGAAATCTGGGGAAGGCTGGAGAGAAGCTGGGAGACACAGGATAGTCCCTGAAGGCAGGGGGTGAAGAGGTGAAAGAAATGGGGGAGGGTTGCAGTAAGGTCCGTGAGTTTGTAGGTGATACCTGGGTGTGGGAAGCTGACCCCAGGTGTAATGTGGAGATGGTTGGAGAGTAGCTGAGAGAGACAGAAGAGTCCCTGAGGGCTGGGGGTGAGAACATGGAGAGACTGGGGAGTAAGTCAGTGAAATCCGTGAGTTTGGTGGTGTGTCGTGGGTGCCTGGAACTGAGTCCAGCTGGAATCTAGAGAAGTTTTGAGAGTAGCTGAAAGAGACACAAGAGTCCCTGTGGGCTGAGGGCAAAGACCTGAGAGAGACCAGGGAGGACCTCCGTGAAGTCTGTGAGCCTGTAGGTGATTCCGGAGTGTGGGAGGCTGACTCCCTCAGAAATCTGGGCGTGGTGGGAGAGTAGCTGGGACAGACGGGAGAGTCCCAGGTCACTGGGGGTGAAGACATGAGAGAGACTGGGGAGTAACTCAGTGAAACTGGTGAGTTTGGTGGTGACTCCGGGGTGCCTGGAACTGACTCCAGCTGAAATCTGGGGGTGGTTGGAGAGTAGCTGGGACAGACAGGAGAGTCCCTGAGGGCTGGAGAAGACATGAGAGAGACTGGAGAGTAATTGAGTGAAATTGGTGAGTTTGGTGGTGAGTCTGGGGTGCAAGGAACTGCTTCCAGCTGAAATCTGGGCGAGGTTGGAGAGCAGCTGGGACAGACAGTAGAGTCCCTGAGGGCTGGTGAAGACATGAGAGAGACTGGAGAGTAATTGAGTGAAATTGGTGAGTTTGGTGGTGATTCCGGGGTGCAAGGAACTGCTTCCAGCTGAAATCTGGGCGTGGTTGGAGAGTAGCTGGGACAGACAGGAGAGTCCCTGAGGGCTGGTGAAGACATGAGAGAGACTGGAGAGTATCTGAGTGAAATTGGTGAGTTTGGTGGTGATCCTGGGGTGCAAGGAACTGCTTCCAGCTGAAATGTGGGCGTGGTTGGAGAGTAGCTGGGACAGACAGGAGAGTCCCTGAGGGCTGGTGAAGACATGAGAGAGACTGGCGAGTAACGCAGTGAAGTTGGTGAGTTTGGTGGTGGTTCCTGGGTGCGAGGAACTGCTTCCAGCTGAAATCTGGGCGTGGTTGGAGAGTAGCTGGGACAGACAGGAGAGTCCCTGAGGGCTGGTGAAGACATGAGAGAGACTGGAGAGTATCTGAGTGAAATTGGTGAGTTTGGTGGTGATCCTGGGGTGCAAGGAACTGCTTCCAGCTGAAATCTGGGTGTGGTTGGAGAGCAGCTGGGACAGACAGTAGAGTCCCTGAGGGCTGGTGAAGACATGAGAGAGACTGGCGAGTAATTGAGTGAAATTGGTGAGTTTGGTGGTGATTCCGGGGTGCAAGGAACTGCTTCCAGCTGAAATCTGGGCGTGGTTGGAGAGTAGCTGGGACAGACAGGAGAGTCCCTGAGGGCTGGTGAAGACATGAGAGAGACTGGAGTGTATCTGAGTGAAATTGGTGAGCTTGGTGGTGATCCTGGGGTGCAAGGAACTGCTTCCAGGTGAAATCTGGGCGTGGTTGGAGAGCAGCTGGGACAGACAGGAGAGTCCCTGAGGGCTGGTGAAGACATGAGAGAGACTGGCGAGTAATGCAGTGAAGTTGGTGAGTTTGGTGGTGGTTCCGGGGTGCAAGGAACTGCTTCCAGCTGAAATGTGGGCGTGGTTGGAGAGTAGCTGGGACAGACAGGAGAGTCCCTGAGGGCTGGTGAAGACATGAGAGAGACTGGAGAGTATCTGAGTGAAATTGGTGAGTTTGGTGGTGATTCCGGGGTGCAAGGCACTGCTTCCAGCTGAAATCTGGGCGTGGTTGGAGAGTAGCTGGGACAGACAGTAGAGTCCCTGAGGGCTGGTGAAGATATGAGAGAGACTGGCGAGTAATTGAGTGAAATTGGTGAGTTTGGTGGTGATTCCGGGGTGCAAGGCACTGCTTCCAGCTGAAATGTGGGCGTGGTTGGAGAGTAGCTGGGACAGACAGGAGAGTCCCTGAGGGTTGGAGATAAAGACGTGCTAGAGACTGGGGAGTAACACAGTGAAAGTGGTGGGCTTGGTGGTGATCCCTGGGTTCCTGGATCTGACCCGCGCTGAAATGTGGGCGTGGTTGGAGAGTAGCTGGGAGAGACTGGAGGGTCGGAAAGGGCTGGGGGTGAAGACGTGGGAGAGACTGGCGAGGATCTCACTGAGGTCTGGGAGTTTGTAGGTGTTTCTGGGGTGTGGGATACCGACGCCCGCTGAAATCTGGGCGTAGTTGGAGAGTAGCTGGGACAGACAGGAGAGTCATTGGTGGCTGGGGGTGAGCTGCTGGATGATGGCAGTAAGAACATATGGCGCATTATTGATGAATGGGGTGACTGTGAGGAATCTCCAGAGGAGGACACGGGAGAACACAATGACATGAGTGATTGTCGTGCTTGGTTAGGAAAGGGAAATGTAAAGTTGTGGAATTCTGTCGATGACGGATGTGAGAGTGGTGAAGCCCTGCGGGATGATGTAGAGTACTTCCACATCCCTTGTGAGGAGCTGCCCCTTGGGTCTGAGTTCCTGGGAGGGGAGAGGTAGATGCTGGGTGAGGCAGGCACGAATCTTGAGGAGTCAGGGCTGGGGGACCTCTCATATTCTCCCGAGACCTGTGAGTATCTGGGGGACTCCTGGGTGCATGGGGCTGACTCCCGCAGGAACCTGGGGATGGCTTGAGAGTAACTGGGAGCCACAGGAGAGTCCCGGAGGCCTGGGGGTGAAGAGGTGAAAGACATAGGGGAGGAGCACCGTGAGGCTCGTGAGTTTGTAGGTGATTCCTGGGTGTGGGGGGCTGACTCCAGCTGAAATCTGGGGTTGTTTGGAGAGTAGCTGGGAGACCCAGGAGACTCCCCGAGAGCTGGGGGTGAGCTGCTGGGTGATGGCAGTAGGAACGTGTGGTATATTACTGATGAACGTGGTGACTCTGAAGAATCCTCAGAGGAGGACACGGGAGAGCCCATTGGCTTCATTGATTGCCCATCACGGAGAGGACAGGGAAATGGGAGATTGTGGGATACTGGTGATGACAGAGGTGAGTGTGGTGAAGCCCTAGGGGATGGTGAATGGTAGCTCCGGATCCCTGGTGAGGAGCTTCCTCTTAAGACTGAGTTTCTGAGAGGGGACAGGGAGAAGCTGGGTGAGGCTAGCATGGATCTTGGGGAGTCCGGGCTGGGGGAACGTTCATAAGAAGAGCCAGACAAGACCCTAGTGCTCTTAGGTGCAGACATGATTAGGAAAACTGCAGCTCCCAGAGACCCCTACTAATTTCCTGACCCGCAGAATGAAGGAGTCTGTGTGTGTGTGTGTGTGTGTGTGTGTGTGTGTGTGTGTGTGTGTGTGTGTGTGTGTGGTGTGAGGTATGTGCTCCTTAAGAAAATGGAAATAAACCAACCAATGAGACAGACAGACAGACAGACAGAGATCCACTTGCCCAAGTGTTCTGTCCTGTCCTCTGAATCCGCTTCCAAGTCGCAAGACGCTGTGAGCTCCAAGTCCACGCAGAGTCCGCCAAACGCTCCGGCCGCTGCTCCGCTCTGCGAAGATCTGAGTGCAGGCCAGCCAGGGTGGGTTTAAATAGCCTCGGGCGCGGCCTCGCAGCGGAAAGGGCGGAGCTTCACTCCTCCTTTCCATCAGTCACCCGCAACTTTCCCAGGCTACACCTCGTAGGAAACTGTGCTCCTGATTTGATTTCATGCGCCACCTTTGGGACAATCTAAGAACTTACAAGTTTTCTTGGCCAAAGGTATGATGAATTAAATGCACGGAAACACTGAAAACCAAGTGGGGGTTCTGTGGTTCCCACGATGTGGTTTAGACACCAGCAGCATCCTTGTCACCCTCAAACCCCGGAGATCCACAGATCTGTGTGGTAAGAAGCCCTCCCCCTGACCCTGATGCATGGCAGTTTAGGAATTACCCGTGTAAGCGAAAAGACTTTGAAGAAGAGGTGGAGATAGGCGTTGTAGAAACATTCTTTTGCTCTGGAACCCCGTAGAGACTTGGGAGCCAGTTGGGTGGAGCATCCGTTGGATGCGGGTGCTGGGCTTAGGAATATCAAGGTGTGGCTCCAGATAATCCCATCATCTAGTTAAGTTCCCAGTTATGCTAATCTGTCTTAAAATTCCGTTTGTGTAAATTCTTTTACTCAGACTGAGAATGGCAAAGCCTCAACCCCAATTTCCAGGGAGGGTTGAGAGCCTCAGGTTGAGTTGATGACCAATAGCTTACGGTTTAACCCATCGTGCCTATAGAATGAGGTCTCCATAAAAACCCAAAAGGACTGGGTTTAGAGAGCTTCTGGATAACACTTCCTGGAAGGCAGTGCGCCCCTCCCCACATGCCGGGCCCAAAAGTTTTTTCTGAAGTTTTTGCAATATCCGCTAACATACAAAAAATGGGAAATGTCAGTGTTTCCCTGCGTGCTGTGAGCTCTTCCAGCAAATGAATGCAACTAAAACTGGGAGTGGTGGAAACCTGACTTATAGCCAGTTGCTGAGAAGCACAGGTAAAACAACGTAGGGCTTCCCATTGTTATTAGTGTGGGAGGCCAGTCTTGCGGGACTCGGCCCTTTGGAATCTAATGCTATGTCCCGGTAGGTAGCGTCACCGTTGAACTCGAAGCCACACGTATGTTGAGAACAATTTCTCTGGTCATCCGCTGCATGTCTTATTTACAATACGTCATCAAATTCTTTATCCTGACCTTATGGCACCTGGGTTGAGAACCATGATTTGAACCAAAAATTGGTCTGTCACTTTCTGAGTTTGAAACTTTGTTTTGCCGTTAGCGTTTTGCTATTGCTTTCTCGTTTTCTTTGCTTTCGATTTGTTTCTAAGTTCTGGGATATACGGGCAGGGTGTGCAGATTTGTTACTAAGGTAAACGTGTGCCACGGTGGTTTGCGGCACCTGTCAACCCATCACCTAGGTATTCAGCCCAGCAGGCAGTAGCTGTTTTTCTTAACGCTCTGCCTCTCGAAAGGCCCCAGTGTGTGTTGTTCCCCTTCCTGTGTCCATGTGATCCCATTGTTCAGCTCCCATTATAAGTGAGAATGTGGCGTTTGGTTTTCTGTTCCCGGATTAGGTTGTTGAGGATAATGACTTCACATCACCAGTGTCTTTGTTTTTTATTATAAAGAGTAGTATTTTATTGAATAAGATTTACTTCCAGAAAAATAAGCTTTAATCTACAATGAATGCCAGACTCTACAGCACAAAGTAATTTTCTCAGTTTTCCACACACAAAGGTTCCTACTAAGTGAAAAAAGCCACAGAATTTCATACACAAATGTACTACTCTGTCTGAAAACATCTCACAGAATCATGCACTGTACTAATACCATTAGATCAGCTCTTCAGTCAGGTTAAAGTATCCCTCTAATAACTGATTTTTATAATGTCATCCACATCCACGCCCAATCAGTCTGCCATTGTTAACAGCGTACAGCATTATTGAACACAATGGAATTGATGGAGCCCATATCCACCGACAAACCGTGACTTAAGTTGGTTTGATTTATGAGTTTTCAACGTTATGATGGGTCTGTTGGAATATTAGATGCGTTTCTGAGATACACTGGGTCTATGGGTATGCGACCCTATACTCCAGAAACAGGTGTATAAAGAAAAACAGGTGTACCTAATTAAAATATACTTAGTGACCTGGGATAAACCAATAGATGCTTACAACTGATGGAGAACCATGAAAGAGAGATAGCGGTAAATAATTACAATAACACAATTTTTCAGCACCTGTCGAGGATTCCTCAAAAAGACGCAGGACGTAGGATGCACCTAAGGCCTATGAAAGAGAGAGGGCAGAAGGAATAAGAGAGAAATAGGTGGAGGAAAGGAAGGAAGGAAGGAAGGAAGGAAGGAAAGACGGGAGGAAGGAGAAAACACCCGGTGTTACTGAAACCACAAAAAGTGGTTTCCCCCTGTGGGTAAGGCTGCAATGTGGATGAATCTTGAAAATACTGTGCTAAAAGTGTTATGTCAGTCATAAAAGCTCACGTATTGTGCAATTCCGTTTATAGGAAATGTCCACAGTATGGAAATCTATGCATATGGGGTTGATCGCTCTATGCAGTTGTTACCTAGGGCTGAGGGTCAGGGAGAGGGTTTGAGACAGAATGAGGAGTGACTAATGTCCACAGGGTTTTTCTCTGTTCGGGGGTGATAAAACCTTCTAAAATAGATTGCGAATTAAAATTGAATGTGCACAGGCACAAATATACTAAAATCCACTCAATTCATGACTTTTAATGGGGCAATTTTATGTGGCACACTCTTATGGAGACCACGGCAGACATAGTGAGAGAGAAAAAGGTGAGTAAATCTCTGAAACGGAGGCAGAAACAGAGAGAATGAGAAGCCCTGTGAATGGGAGGGAGAGAGAAAAGGGAAAATGGTCCTATTTACAAATGTCAGCTGTGAAACTGTGGTTCACATCAGCAGTGTCACTGCCAGGAAGGAGGGTCATGCTAGCCATGTCACCGGTAGCGTGGCCCGCAGGGACGCCGACACGCTGGAGCGTCGTGCCAGCATGGGCTCTGGCAGCCACGTGGGCCAGCAGGAGGGTCCCTCTGCACAGCCGTGGGGTGAGGATAGACTGGGCGGTGATATCGGCCATTACAGGGGCCTCTTCTGCTGGCAAGAGTGTGAGAGTAGCAAGAGGTTGGACAGGCCTGTGTGTGAGGACGGAATGCAGGAGGGGCTCTTCTGCGGCTGGGTGTGGGGCCCTCCCCAGAAATGTGGAGATATGGCCAGGTAGCTGCATCATGTTGGCTAGTAGATTGGCCAGGGCTTCGAACTGAAGGACAATAACGGGGAGTAGCTGTCAGGCCCTGGGAGTGTCTGAGTGTAATTGGAGATGGGTTTGGGGTCACTGAGGGAAGCGTGGGAGCCATCCCTGTATAGATACAGGTCATTGGGAGGCAGTCTCGTGAGGCCTGTGAGTGTCCCGGGTTCCCCTGGGTGCCTGGGGCTGACTGTGGCAGAAATCTGGGGAAGGCTGGAGAGAAGCTGGGAGACACAGGATAGTCCCTGAAGGCAGGGGGTGAAGAGGTGAAAGAAATGGGGGAGGGTTGCAGTAAGGTCCGTGAGTTTGTAGGTGATACCTGGGTGTGGGAAGCTGACCCCAGGTGTAATGTGGAGATGGTTGGAGAGTAGCTGAGAGAGACAGAAGAGTCCCTGAGGGCTGGGGGTGAGAACATGGAGAGACTGGGGAGTAAGTCAGTGAAATCCGTGAGTTTGGTGGTGTGTCGTGGGTGCCTGGAACTGAGTCCAGCTGGAATCTAGAGAAGTTTTGAGAGTAGCTGAAAGAGACACAAGAGTCCCTGTGGGCTGAGGGCAAAGACCTGAGAGAGACCAGGGAGGACCTCCGTGAAGTCTGTGAGCCTGTAGGTGATTCCGGAGTGTGGGAGGCTGACTCCCTCAGAAATCTGGGCGTGGTGGGAGAGTAGCTGGGACAGACGGGAGAGTCCCAGGTCACTGGGGGTGAAGACATGAGAGAGACTGGGGAGTAACTCAGTGAAACTGGTGAGTTTGGTGGTGACTCCGGGGTGCCTGGAACTGACTCCAGCTGAAATCTGGGGGTGGTTGGAGAGTAGCTGGGACAGACAGGAGAGTCCCTGAGGGCTGGAGAAGACATGAGAGAGACTGGAGAGTAATTGAGTGAAATTGGTGAGTTTGGTGGTGAGTCTGGGGTGCAAGGAACTGCTTCCAGCTGAAATCTGGGCGAGGTTGGAGAGCAGCTGGGACAGACAGTAGAGTCCCTGAGGGCTGGTGAAGACATGAGAGAGACTGGAGAGTAATTGAGTGAAATTGGTGAGTTTGGTGGTGATTCCGGGGTGCAAGGAACTGCTTCCAGCTGAAATCTGGGCGTGGTTGGAGAGTAGCTGGGACAGACAGGAGAGTCCCTGAGGGCTGGTGAAGACATGAGAGAGACTGGAGAGTATCTGAGTGAAATTGGTGAGTTTGGTGGTGATCCTGGGGTGCAAGGAACTGCTTCCAGCTGAAATGTGGGCGTGGTTGGAGAGTAGCTGGGACAGACAGGAGAGTCCCTGAGGGCTGGTGAAGACATGAGAGAGACTGGCGAGTAACGCAGTGAAGTTGGTGAGTTTGGTGGTGGTTCCTGGGTGCGAGGAACTGCTTCCAGCTGAAATCTGGGCGTGGTTGGAGAGTAGCTGGGACAGACAGGAGAGTCCCTGAGGGCTGGTGAAGACATGAGAGAGACTGGAGAGTATCTGAGTGAAATTGGTGAGTTTGGTGGTGATCCTGGGGTGCAAGGAACTGCTTCCAGCTGAAATCTGGGTGTGGTTGGAGAGCAGCTGGGACAGACAGTAGAGTCCCTGAGGGCTGGTGAAGACATGAGAGAGACTGGCGAGTAATTGAGTGAAATTGGTGAGTTTGGTGGTGATTCCGGGGTGCAAGGAACTGCTTCCAGCTGAAATCTGGGCGTGGTTGGAGAGTAGCTGGGACAGACAGGAGAGTCCCTGAGGGCTGGTGAAGACATGAGAGAGACTGGAGTGTATCTGAGTGAAATTGGTGAGCTTGGTGGTGATCCTGGGGTGCAAGGAACTGCTTCCAGGTGAAATCTGGGCGTGGTTGGAGAGCAGCTGGGACAGACAGGAGAGTCCCTGAGGGCTGGTGAAGACATGAGAGAGACTGGCGAGTAATGCAGTGAAGTTGGTGAGTTTGGTGGTGGTTCCGGGGTGCAAGGAACTGCTTCCAGCTGAAATGTGGGCGTGGTTGGAGAGTAGCTGGGACAGACAGGAGAGTCCCTGAGGGCTGGTGAAGACATGAGAGAGACTGGAGAGTATCTGAGTGAAATTGGTGAGTTTGGTGGTGATTCCGGGGTGCAAGGCACTGCTTCCAGCTGAAATCTGGGCGTGGTTGGAGAGTAGCTGGGACAGACAGTAGAGTCCCTGAGGGCTGGTGAAGATATGAGAGAGACTGGCGAGTAATTGAGTGAAATTGGTGAGTTTGGTGGTGATTCCGGGGTGCAAGGCACTGCTTCCAGCTGAAATGTGGGCGTGGTTGGAGAGTAGCTGGGACAGACAGGAGAGTCCCTGAGGGTTGGAGATAAAGACGTGCTAGAGACTGGGGAGTAACACAGTGAAAGTGGTGGGCTTGGTGGTGATCCCTGGGTTCCTGGATCTGACCCGCGCTGAAATGTGGGCGTGGTTGGAGAGTAGCTGGGAGAGACTGGAGGGTCGGAAAGGGCTGGGGGTGAAGACGTGGGAGAGACTGGCGAGGATCTCACTGAGGTCTGGGAGTTTGTAGGTGTTTCTGGGGTGTGGGATACCGACGCCCGCTGAAATCTGGGCGTAGTTGGAGAGTAGCTGGGACAGACAGGAGAGTCATTGGTGGCTGGGGGTGAGCTGCTGGATGATGGCAGTAAGAACATATGGCGCATTATTGATGAATGGGGTGACTGTGAGGAATCTCCAGAGGAGGACACGGGAGAACACAATGACATGAGTGATTGTCGTGCTTGGTTAGGAAAGGGAAATGTAAAGTTGTGGAATTCTGTCGATGACGGATGTGAGAGTGGTGAAGCCCTGCGGGATGATGTAGAGTACTTCCACATCCCTTGTGAGGAGCTGCCCCTTGGGTCTGAGTTCCTGGGAGGGGAGAGGTAGATGCTGGGTGAGGCAGGCACGAATCTTGAGGAGTCAGGGCTGGGGGACCTCTCATATTCTCCCGAGACCTGTGAGTATCTGGGGGACTCCTGGGTGCATGGGGCTGACTCCCGCAGGAACCTGGGGATGGCTTGAGAGTAACTGGGAGCCACAGGAGAGTCCCGGAGGCCTGGGGGTGAAGAGGTGAAAGACATAGGGGAGGAGCACCGTGAGGCTCGTGAGTTTGTAGGTGATTCCTGGGTGTGGGGGGCTGACTCCAGCTGAAATCTGGGGTTGTTTGGAGAGTAGCTGGGAGACCCAGGAGACTCCCCGAGAGCTGGGGGTGAGCTGCTGGGTGATGGCAGTAGGAACGTGTGGTATATTACTGATGAACGTGGTGACTCTGAAGAATCCTCAGAGGAGGACACGGGAGAGCCCATTGGCTTCATTGATTGCCCATCACGGAGAGGACAGGGAAATGGGAGATTGTGGGATACTGGTGATGACAGAGGTGAGTGTGGTGAAGCCCTAGGGGATGGTGAATGGTAGCTCCGGATCCCTGGTGAGGAGCTTCCTCTTAAGACTGAGTTTCTGAGAGGGGACAGGGAGAAGCTGGGTGAGGCTAGCATGGATCTTGGGGAGTCCGGGCTGGGGGAACGTTCATAAGAAGAGCCAGACAAGACCCTAGTGCTCTTAGGTGCAGACATGATTAGGAAAACTGCAGCTCCCAGAGACCCCTACTAATTTCCTGACCCGCAGAATGAAGGAGTCTGTGTGTGTGTGTGTGTGTGTGTGTGTGTGTGTGTGTGTGTGTGTGTGTGTGTGTGTGGTGTGAGGTATGTGCTCCTTAAGAAAATGGAAATAAACCAACCAATGAGACAGACAGACAGACAGACAGAGATCCACTTGCCCAAGTGTTCTGTCCTGTCCTCTGAATCCGCTTCCAAGTCGCAAGACGCTGTGAGCTCCAAGTCCACGCAGAGTCCGCCAAACGCTCCGGCCGCTGCTCCGCTCTGCGAAGATCTGAGTGCAGGCCAGCCAGGGTGGGTTTAAATAGCCTCGGGCGCGGCCTCGCAGCGGAAAGGGCGGAGCTTCACTCCTCCTTTCCATCAGTCACCCGCAACTTTCCCAGGCTACACCTCGTAGGAAACTGTGCTCCTGATTTGATTTCATGCGCCACCTTTGGGACAATCTAAGAACTTACAAGTTTTCTTGGCCAAAGGTATGATGAATTAAATGCACGGAAACACTGAAAACCAAGTGGGGGTTCTGTGGTTCCCACGATGTGGTTTAGACACCAGCAGCATCCTTGTCACCCTCAAACCCCGGAGATCCACAGATCTGTGTGGTAAGAAGCCCTCCCCCTGACCCTGATGCATGGCAGTTTAGGAATTACCCGTGTAAGCGAAAAGACTTTGAAGAAGAGGTGGAGATAGGCGTTGTAGAAACATTCTTTTGCTCTGGAACCCCGTAGAGACTTGGGAGCCAGTTGGGTGGAGCATCCGTTGGATGCGGGTGCTGGGCTTAGGAATATCAAGGTGTGGCTCCAGATAATCCCATCATCTAGTTAAGTTCCCAGTTATGCTAATCTGTCTTAAAATTCCGTTTGTGTAAATTCTTTTACTCAGACTGAGAATGGCAAAGCCTCAACCCCAATTTCCAGGGAGGGTTGAGAGCCTCAGGTTGAGTTGATGACCAATAGCTTACGGTTTAACCCATCGTGCCTATAGAATGAGGTCTCCATAAAAACCCAAAAGGACTGGGTTTAGAGAGCTTCTGGATAACACTTCCTGGAAGGCAGTGCGCCCCTCCCCACATGCCGGGCCCAAAAGTTTTTTCTGAAGTTTTTGCAATATCCGCTAACATACAAAAAATGGGAAATGTCAGTGTTTCCCTGCGTGCTGTGAGCTCTTCCAGCAAATGAATGCAACTAAAACTGGGAGTGGTGGAAACCTGACTTATAGCCAGTTGCTGAGAAGCACAGGTAAAACAACGTAGGGCTTCCCATTGTTATTAGTGTGGGAGGCCAGTCTTGCGGGACTCGGCCCTTTGGAATCTAATGCTATGTCCCGGTAGGTAGCGTCACCGTTGAACTCGAAGCCACACGTATGTTGAGAACAATTTCTCTGGTCATCCGCTGCATGTCTTATTTACAATACGTCATCAAATTCTTTATCCTGACCTTATGGCACCTGGGTTGAGAACCATGATTTGAACCAAAAATTGGTCTGTCACTTTCTGAGTTTGAAACTTTGTTTTGCCGTTAGCGTTTTGCTATTGCTTTCTCGTTTTCTTTGCTTTCGATTTGTTTCTAAGTTCTGGGATATACGGGCAGGGTGTGCAGATTTGTTACTAAGGTAAACGTGTGCCACGGTGGTTTGCGGCACCTGTCAACCCATCACCTAGGTATTCAGCCCAGCAGGCAGTAGCTGTTTTTCTTAACGCTCTGCCTCTGGAAAGGCCCCAGTGTGTGTTGTTCCCCTTCCTGTGTCCATGTGATCCCATTGTTCAGCTCCCATTATAAGTGAGAATGTGGCGTTTGGTTTTCTGTTCCCGGATTAGGTTGTTGAGGATAATGACTTCACATCACCAGTGTCTTTGTTTTTTATTATAAAGAGTAGTATTTTATTGAATAAGATTTACTTCCAGAAAAATAAGCTTTAATCTACAATGAATGCCAGACTCTACAGCACAAAGTAATTTTCTCAGTTTTCCACACACAAAGGTTCCTACTAAGTGAAAAAAGCCACAGAATTTCATACACAAATGTACTACTCTGTCTGAAAACATCTCACAGAATCATGCACTGTACTAATACCATTAGATCAGCTCTTCAGTCAGGTTAAAGTATCCCTCTAATAACTGATTTTTATAATGTCATCCACATCCACGCCCAATCAGTCTGCCATTGTTAACAGCGTACAGCATTATTGAACACAATGGAATTGATGGAGCCCATATCCACCGACAAACCGTGACTTAAGTTGGTTTGATTTATGAGTTTTCAACGTTATGATGGGTCTGTTGGAATATTAGATGCGTTTCTGAGATACACTGGGTCTATGGGTATGCGACCCTATACTCCAGAAACAGGTGTATAAAGAAAAACAGGTGTACCTAATTAAAATATACTTAGTGACCTGGGATAAACCAATAGATGCTTACAACTGATGGAGAACCATGAAAGAGAGATAGCGGTAAATAATTACAATAACACAATTTTTCAGCACCTGTCGAGGATTCCTCAAAAAGACGCAGGACGTAGGATGCACCTAAGGCCTATGAAAGAGAGAGGGCAGAAGGAATAAGAGAGAAATAGGTGGAGGAAAGGAAGGAAGGAAGGAAGGAAGGAAGGAAAGACGGGAGGAAGGAGAAAACACCCGGTGTTACTGAAACCACAAAAAGTGGTTTCCCCCTGTGGGTAAGGCTGCAATGTGGATGAATCTTGAAAATACTGTGCTAAAAGTGTTATGTCAGTCATAAAAGCTCACGTATTGTGCAATTCCGTTTATAGGAAATGTCCACAGTATGGAAATCTATGCATATGGGGTTGATCGCTCTATGCAGTTGTTACCTAGGGCTGAGGGTCAGGGAGAGGGTTTGAGACAGAATGAGGAGTGACTAATGTCCACAGGGTTTTTCTCTGTTCGGGGGTGATAAAACCTTCTAAAATAGATTGCGAATTAAAATTGAATGTGCACAGGCACAAATATACTAAAATCCACTCAATTCATGACTTTTAATGGGGCAATTTTATGTGGCACACTCTTATGGAGACCACGGCAGACATAGTGAGAGAGAAAAAGGTGAGTAAATCTCTGAAACGGAGGCAGAAACAGAGAGAATGAGAAGCCCTGTGAATGGGAGGGAGAGAGAAAAGGGAAAAAGGTCCTATTTACAAATGTCAGCTGTGAAACTGTGGTTCACATCAGCAGTGTCACTGCCAGGAAGGAGGGTCATGCTAGCCATGTCACCGGTAGCGTGGCCCGCAGGGACGCCGACACGCTGGAGCGTCGTGCCAGCATGGGCTCTGGCAGCCAAGTGGGCCAGCAGGAGGGTCCCTCTGCACAGCCGTGGGGTGAGGATAGACTGGGCGGTGATATCGGCCATTACAGGGGCCTCTTCTGCTGGCAAGAGTGTGAGAGTAGCAAGTGGTTGGACAGGCCTGTGTGTGAGGATGGAATGCAGGAGGGGCTCTTCTGCGGCTGGGTGTGGGGCCCTCCCCAGAAATGTGGAGATATGGCCAGGTAGCTGCATCATGTTGGCTAGTAGATTGGCCAGGGCTTCGAACTGAAGGACAATAACGGGGAGTAGCTGTCAGGCCCTGGGAGTGTCTGAGTGTAATTGGAGATGGGTTTGGGGTCACTGAGGGAAGCGTGGGAGCCATCCCTGTATAGATACAGGTCATTGGGAGGCAGTCTCGTGAGGCCTGTGAGTGTCCCGGGTTCCCCTGGGTGCCTGGGGCTGACTGTGGCAGAAATCTGGGGAAGGCTGGAGAGAAGCTGGGAGACACAGGATAGTCCCTGAAGGCAGGGGGTGAAGAGGTGAAAGAAATGGGGGAGGGTTGCAGTAAGGTCCGTGAGTTTGTAGGTGATACCTGGGTGTGGGAAGCTGACCCCAGGTGTAATGTGGAGATGGTTGGAGAGTAGCTGAGAGAGACAGAAGAGTCCCTGAGGGCTGGGGGTGAGAACATGGAGAGACTGGGGAGTAAGTCAGTGAAATCCGTGAGTTTGGTGGTGTGTCGTGGGTGCCTGGAACTGAGTCCAGCTGGAATCTAGAGAAGTTTTGAGAGTAGCTGAAAGAGACACAAGAGTCCCTGTGGGCTGAGGGCAAAGACCTGAGAGAGACCAGGGAGGACCTCCGTGAAGTCTGTGAGCCTGTAGGTGATTCCGGAGTGTGGGAGGCTGACTCCCTCAGAAATCTGGGCGTGGTGGGAGAGTAGCTGGGACAGACGGGAGAGTCCCAGGTCACTGGGGGTGAAGACATGAGAGAGACTGGGGAGTAACTCAGTGAAACTGGTGAGTTTGGTGGTGACTCCGGGGTGCCTGGAACTGACTCCAGCTGAAATCTGGGGGTGGTTGGAGAGTAGCTGGGACAGACAGGAGAGTCCCTGAGGGCTGGAGAAGACATGAGAGAGACTGGAGAGTAATTGAGTGAAATTGGTGAGTTTGGTGGTGAGTCTGGGGTGCAAGGAACTGCTTCCAGCTGAAATCTGGGCGAGGTTGGAGAGCAGCTGGGACAGACAGTAGAGTCCCTGAGGGCTGGTGAAGACATGAGAGAGACTGGAGAGTAATTGAGTGAAATTGGTGAGTTTGGTGGTGATTCCGGGGTGCAAGGAACTGCTTCCAGCTGAAATCTGGGCGTGGTTGGAGAGTAGCTGGGACAGACAGGAGAGTCCCTGAGGGCTGGTGAAGACATGAGAGAGACTGGAGAGTATCTGAGTGAAATTGGTGAGTTTGGTGGTGATCCTGGGGTGCAAGGAACTGCTTCCAGCTGAAATGTGGGCGTGGTTGGAGAGTAGCTGGGACAGACAGGAGAGTCCCTGAGGGCTGGTGAAGACATGAGAGAGACTGGCGAGTAACGCAGTGAAGTTGGTGAGTTTGGTGGTGGTTCCTGGGTGCGAGGAACTGCTTCCAGCTGAAATCTGGGCGTGGTTGGAGAGTAGCTGGGACAGACAGGAGAGTCCCTGAGGGCTGGTGAAGACATGAGAGAGACTGGAGAGTATCTGAGTGAAATTGGTGAGTTTGGTGGTGATTCCGGGGTGCAAGGAACTGCTTCCAGCTGAAATCTGGGTGTGGTTGGAGAGCAGCTGGGACAGACAGTAGAGTCCCTGAGGGCTGGTGAAGACATGAGAGAGACTGGCGAGTAATTGAGTGAAATTGGTGAGTTTGGTGGTGATTCCGGGGTGCAAGGAACTGCTTCCAGCTGAAATCTGGGCGTGGTTGGAGAGTAGCTGGGACAGACAGGAGAGTCCCTGAGGGCTGGTGAAGACATGAGAGAGACTGGAGTGTATCTGAGTGAAATTGGTGAGCTTGGTGGTGATCCTGGGGTGCAAGGAACTGCTTCCAGGTGAAATCTGGGCGTGGTTGGAGAGCAGCTGGGACAGACAGGAGAGTCCCTGAGGGCTGGTGAAGACATGAGAGAGACTGGCGAGTAATGCAGTGAAGTTGGTGAGTTTGGTGGTGGTTCCGGGGTGCAAGGAACTGCTTCCAGCTGAAATGTGGGCGTGGTTGGAGAGTAGCTGGGACAGACAGGAGAGTCCCTGAGGGCTGGTGAAGACATGAGAGAGACTGGAGAGTATCTGAGTGAAATTGGTGAGTTTGGTGGTGATTCCGGGGTGCAAGGCACTGCTTCCAGCTGAAATCTGGGCGTGGTTGGAGAGTAGCTGGGACAGACAGTAGAGTCCCTGAGGGCTGGTGAAGATATGAGAGAGACTGGCGAGTAATCGAGTGAAATTGGTGAGTTTGGTGGTGATTCCGGGGTGCAAGGCACTGCTTCCAGCTGAAATGTGGGCGTGGTTGGAGAGTAGCTGGGACAGACAGGAGAGTCCCTGAGGGTTGGAGATAAAGACGTGCTAGAGACTGGGGAGTAACACAGTGAAAGTGGTGGGCTTGGTGGTGATCCCTGGGTTCCTGGATCTGACCCGCGCTGAAATGTGGGCGTGGTTGGAGAGTAGCTGGGAGAGACTGGAGGGTCGGAAAGGGCTGGGGGTGAAGACGTGGGAGAGACTGGCGAGGATCTCACTGAGGTCTGGGAGTTTGTAGGTGTTTCTGGGGTGTGGGATACCGACGCCCGCTGAAATCTGGGCGTAGTTGGAGAGTAGCTGGGACAGACAGGAGAGTCATTGGTGGCTGGGGGTGAGCTGCTGGATGATGGCAGTAAGAACATATGGCGCATTATTGATGAATGGGGTGACTGTGAGGAATCTCCAGAGGAGGACACGGGAGAACACAATGACATGAGTGATTGTCGTGCTTGGTTAGGAAAGGGAAATGTAAAGTTGTGGAATTCTGTCGATGACGGATGTGAGAGTGGTGAAGCCCTGCGGGATGATGTAGAGTACTTCCACATCCCTTGTGAGGAGCTGCCCCTTGGGTCTGAGTTCCTGGGAGGGGAGAGGTAGATGCTGGGTGAGGCAGGCACGAATCTTGAGGAGTCAGGGCTGGGGGACCTCTCATATTCTCCCGAGACCTGTGAGTATCTGGGGGACTCCTGGGTGCATGGGGCTGACTCCCGCAGGAACCTGGGGATGGCTTGAGAGTAACTGGGAGCCACAGGAGAGTCCCGGAGGCCTGGGGGTGAAGAGGTGAAAGACATAGGGGAGGAGCACCGTGAGGCTCGTGAGTTTGTAGGTGATTCCTGGGTGTGGGGGGCTGACTCCAGCTGAAATCTGGGGTTGTTTGGAGAGTAGCTGGGAGACCCAGGAGACTCCCCGAGAGCTGGGGGTGAGCTGCTGGGTGATGGCAGTAGGAACGTGTGGTATATTACTGATGAACGTGGTGACTCTGAAGAATCCTCAGAGGAGGACACGGGAGAGCCCATTGGCTTCATTGATTGCCCATCACGGAGAGGACAGGGAAATGGGAGATTGTGGGATACTGGTGATGACAGAGGTGAGTGTGGTGAAGCCCTAGGGGATGGTGAATGGTAGCTCCGGATCCCTGGTGAGGAGCTTCCTCTTAAGACTGAGTTTCTGAGAGGGGACAGGGAGAAGCTGGGTGAGGCTAGCATGGATCTTGGGGAGTCCGGGCTGGGGGAACGTTCATAAGAAGAGCCAGACAAGACCCTAGTGCTCTTAGGTGCAGACATGATTAGGAAAACTGCAGCTCCCAGAGACCCCTACTAATTTCCTGACCCGCAGAATGAAGGAGTCTGTGTGTGTGTGTGTGTGTGTGTGTGTGTGTGTGTGTGTGTGTGTGTGTGTGTGGTGTGAGGTATGTGCTCCTTAAGAAAATGGAAATAAACCAACCAATGAGACAGACAGACAGACAGACAGAGATCCACTTGCCCAAGTGTTCTGTCCTGTCCTCTGAATCCGCTTCCAAGTCGCAAGACGCTGTGAGCTCCAAGTCCACGCAGAGTCCGCCAAACGCTCCGGCCGCTGCTCCGCTCTGCGAAGATCTGAGTGCAGGCCAGCCAGGGTGGGTTTAAATAGCCTCGGGCGCGGCCTCGCAGCGGAAAGGGCGGAGCTTCACTCCTCCTTTCCATCAGTCACCCGCAACTTTCCCAGGCTACACCTCGTAGGAAACTGTGCTCCTGATTTGATTTCATGCGCCACCTTTGGGACAATCTAAGAACTTACAAGTTTTCTTGGCCAAAGGTATGATGAATTAAATGCACGGAAACACTGAAAACCAAGTGGGGGTTCTGTGGTTCCCACGATGTGGTTTAGACACCAGCAGCATCCTTGTCACCCTCAAACCCCGGAGATCCACAGATCTGTGTGGTAAGAAGCCCTCCCCCTGACCCTGATGCATGGCAGTTTAGGAATTACCCGTGTAAGCGAAAAGACTTTGAAGAAGAGGTGGAGATAGGCGTTGTAGAAACATTCTTTTGCTCTGGAACCCCGTAGAGACTTGGGAGCCAGTTGGGTGGAGCATCCGTTGGATGCGGGTGCTGGGCTTAGGAATATCAAGGTGTGGCTCCAGATAATCCCATCATCTAGTTAAGTTCCCAGTTATGCTAATCTGTCTTAAAATTCCGTTTGTGTAAATTCTTTTACTCAGACTGAGAATGGCAAAGCCTCAACCCCAATTTCCAGGGAGGGTTGAGAGCCTCAGGTTGAGTTGATGACCAATAGCTTACGGTTTAACCCATCGTGCCTATAGAATGAGGTCTCCATAAAAACCCAAAAGGACTGGGTTTAGAGAGCTTCTGGATAACACTTCCTGGAAGGCAGTGCGCCCCTCCCCACATGCCGGGCCCAAAAGTTTTTTCTGAAGTTTTTGCAATATCCGCTAACATACAAAAAATGGGAAATGTCAGTGTTTCCCTGCGTGCTGTGAGCTCTTCCAGCAAATGAATGCAACTAAAACTGGGAGTGGTGGAAACCTGACTTATAGCCAGTTGCTGAGAAGCACAGGTAAAACAACGTAGGGCTTCCCATTGTTATTAGTGTGGGAGGCCAGTCTTGCGGGACTCGGCCCTTTGGAATCTAATGCTATGTCCCGGTAGGTAGCGTCACCGTTGAACTCGAAGCCACACGTATGTTGAGAACAATTTCTCTGGTCATCCGCTGCATGTCTTATTTACAATACGTCATCAAATTCTTTATCCTGACCTTATGGCACCTGGGTTGAGAACCATGATTTGAACCAAAAATTGGTCTGTCACTTTCTGAGTTTGAAACTTTGTTTTGCCGTTAGCGTTTTGCTATTGCTTTCTCGTTTTCTTTGCTTTCGATTTGTTTCTAAGTTCTGGGATATACGGGCAGGGTGTGCAGATTTGTTACTAAGGTAAACGTGTGCCACGGTGGTTTGCGGCACCTGTCAACCCATCACCTAGGTATTCAGCCCAGCAGGCAGTAGCTGTTTTTCTTAACGCTCTGCCTCTGGAAAGGCCCCAGTGTGTGTTGTTCCCCTTCCTGTGTCCATGTGATCCCATTGTTCAGCTCCCATTATAAGTGAGAATGTGGCGTTTGGTTTTCTGTTCCCGGATTAGGTTGTTGAGGATAATGACTTCACATCACCAGTGTCTTTGTTTTTTATTATAAAGAGTAGTATTTTATTGAATAAGATTTACTTCCAGAAAAATAAGCTTTAATCTACAATGAATGCCAGACTCTACAGCACAAAGTAATTTTCTCAGTTTTCCACACACAAAGGTTCCTACTAAGTGAAAAAAGCCACAGAATTTCATACACAAATGTACTACTCTGTCTGAAAACATCTCACAGAATCATGCACTGTACTAATACCATTAGATCAGCTCTTCAGTCAGGTTAAAGTATCCCTCTAATAACTGATTTTTATAATGTCATCCACATCCACGCCCAATCAGTCTGCCATTGTTAACAGCGTACAGCATTATTGAACACAATGGAATTGATGGAGCCCATATCCACCGACAAACCGTGACTTAAGTTGGTTTGATTTATGAGTTTTCAACGTTATGATGGGTCTGTTGGAATATTAGATGCGTTTCTGAGATACACTGGGTCTATGGGTATGCGACCCTATACTCCAGAAACAGGTGTATAAAGAAAAACAGGTGTACCTAATTAAAATATACTTAGTGACCTGGGATAAACCAATAGATGCTTACAACTGATGGAGAACCATGAAAGAGAGATAGCGGTAAATAATTACAATAACACAATTTTTCAGCACCTGTCGAGGATTCCTCAAAAAGACGCAGGACGTAGGATGCACCTAAGGCCTATGAAAGAGAGAGGGCAGAAGGAATAAGAGAGAAATAGGTGGAGGAAAGGAAGGAAGGAAGGAAGGAAGGAAGGAAAGACGGGAGGAAGGAGAAAACACCCGGTGTTACTGAAACCACAAAAAGTGGTTTCCCCCTGTGGGTAAGGCTGCAATGTGGATGAATCTTGAAAATACTGTGCTAAAAGTGTTATGTCAGTCATAAAAGCTCACGTATTGTGCAATTCCGTTTATAGGAAATGTCCACAGTATGGAAATCTATGCATATGGGGTTGATCGCTCTATGCAGTTGTTACCTAGGGCTGAGGGTCAGGGAGAGGGTTTGAGACAGAATGAGGAGTGACTAATGTCCACAGGGTTTTTCTCTGTTCGGGGGTGATAAAACCTTCTAAAATAGATTGCGAATTAAAATTGAATGTGCACAGGCACAAATATACTAAAATCCACTCAATTCATGACTTTTAATGGGGCAATTTTATGTGGCACACTCTTATGGAGACCACGGCAGACATAGTGAGAGAGAAAAAGGTGAGTAAATCTCTGAAACGGAGGCAGAAACAGAGAGAATGAGAAGCCCTGTGAATGGGAGGGAGAGAGAAAAGGGAAAAAGGTCCTATTTACAAATGTCAGCTGTGAAACTGTGGTTCACATCAGCAGTGTCACTGCCAGGAAGGAGGGTCATGCTAGCCATGTCACCGGTAGCGTGGCCCGCAGGGACGCCGACACGCTGGAGCGTCGTGCCAGCATGGGCTCTGGCAGCCAAGTGGGCCAGCAGGAGGGTCCCTCTGCACAGCCGTGGGGTGAGGATAGACTGGGCGGTGATATCGGCCATTACAGGGGCCTCTTCTGCTGGCAAGAGTGTGAGAGTAGCAAGTGGTTGGACAGGCCTGTGTGTGAGGATGGAATGCAGGAGGGGCTCTTCTGCGGCTGGGTGTGGGGCCCTCCCCAGAAATGTGGAGATATGGCCAGGTAGCTGCATCATGTTGGCTAGTAGATTGGCCAGGGCTTCGAACTGAAGGACAATAACGGGGAGTAGCTGTCAGGCCCTGGGAGTGTCTGAGTGTAATTGGAGATGGGTTTGGGGTCACTGAGGGAAGCGTGGGAGCCATCCCTGTATAGATACAGGTCATTGGGAGGCAGTCTCGTGAGGCCTGTGAGTGTCCCGGGTTCCCCTGGGTGCCTGGGGCTGACTGTGGCAGAAATCTGGGGAAGGCTGGAGAGAAGCTGGGAGACACAGGATAGTCCCTGAAGGCAGGGGGTGAAGAGGTGAAAGAAATGGGGGAGGGTTGCAGTAAGGTCCGTGAGTTTGTAGGTGATACCTGGGTGTGGGAAGCTGACCCCAGGTGTAATGTGGAGATGGTTGGAGAGTAGCTGAGAGAGACAGAAGAGTCCCTGAGGGCTGGGGGTGAGAACATGGAGAGACTGGGGAGTAAGTCAGTGAAATCCGTGAGTTTGGTGGTGTGTCGTGGGTGCCTGGAACTGAGTCCAGCTGGAATCTAGAGAAGTTTTGAGAGTAGCTGAAAGAGACACAAGAGTCCCTGTGGGCTGAGGGCAAAGACCTGAGAGAGACCAGGGAGGACCTCCGTGAAGTCTGTGAGCCTGTAGGTGATTCCGGAGTGTGGGAGGCTGACTCCCTCAGAAATCTGGGCGTGGTGGGAGAGTAGCTGGGACAGACGGGAGAGTCCCAGGTCACTGGGGGTGAAGACATGAGAGAGACTGGGGAGTAACTCAGTGAAACTGGTGAGTTTGGTGGTGACTCCGGGGTGCCTGGAACTGACTCCAGCTGAAATCTGGGGGTGGTTGGAGAGTAGCTGGGACAGACAGGAGAGTCCCTGAGGGCTGGAGAAGACATGAGAGAGACTGGAGAGTAATTGAGTGAAATTGGTGAGTTTGGTGGTGAGTCTGGGGTGCAAGGAACTGCTTCCAGCTGAAATCTGGGCGAGGTTGGAGAGCAGCTGGGACAGACAGTAGAGTCCCTGAGGGCTGGTGAAGACATGAGAGAGACTGGAGAGTAATTGAGTGAAATTGGTGAGTTTGGTGGTGATTCCGGGGTGCAAGGAACTGCTTCCAGCTGAAATCTGGGCGTGGTTGGAGAGTAGCTGGGACAGACAGGAGAGTCCCTGAGGGCTGGTGAAGACATGAGAGAGACTGGAGAGTATCTGAGTGAAATTGGTGAGTTTGGTGGTGATCCTGGGGTGCAAGGAACTGCTTCCAGCTGAAATGTGGGCGTGGTTGGAGAGTAGCTGGGACAGACAGGAGAGTCCCTGAGGGCTGGTGAAGACATGAGAGAGACTGGCGAGTAACGCAGTGAAGTTGGTGAGTTTGGTGGTGGTTCCTGGGTGCGAGGAACTGCTTCCAGCTGAAATCTGGGCGTGGTTGGAGAGTAGCTGGGACAGACAGGAGAGTCCCTGAGGGCTGGTGAAGACATGAGAGAGACTGGAGAGTATCTGAGTGAAATTGGTGAGTTTGGTGGTGATTCCGGGGTGCAAGGAACTGCTTCCAGCTGAAATCTGGGTGTGGTTGGAGAGCAGCTGGGACAGACAGTAGAGTCCCTGAGGGCTGGTGAAGACATGAGAGAGACTGGCGAGTAATTGAGTGAAATTGGTGAGTTTGGTGGTGATTCCGGGGTGCAAGGAACTGCTTCCAGCTGAAATCTGGGCGTGGTTGGAGAGTAGCTGGGACAGACAGGAGAGTCCCTGAGGGCTGGTGAAGACATGAGAGAGACTGGAGTGTATCTGAGTGAAATTGGTGAGCTTGGTGGTGATCCTGGGGTGCAAGGAACTGCTTCCAGGTGAAATCTGGGCGTGGTTGGAGAGCAGCTGGGACAGACAGGAGAGTCCCTGAGGGCTGGTGAAGACATGAGAGAGACTGGCGAGTAATGCAGTGAAGTTGGTGAGTTTGGTGGTGGTTCCGGGGTGCAAGGAACTGCTTCCAGCTGAAATGTGGGCGTGGTTGGAGAGTAGCTGGGACAGACAGGAGAGTCCCTGAGGGCTGGTGAAGACATGAGAGAGACTGGAGAGTATCTGAGTGAAATTGGTGAGTTTGGTGGTGATTCCGGGGTGCAAGGCACTGCTTCCAGCTGAAATCTGGGCGTGGTTGGAGAGTAGCTGGGACAGACAGTAGAGTCCCTGAGGGCTGGTGAAGATATGAGAGAGACTGGCGAGTAATCGAGTGAAATTGGTGAGTTTGGTGGTGATTCCGGGGTGCAAGGCACTGCTTCCAGCTGAAATGTGGGCGTGGTTGGAGAGTAGCTGGGACAGACAGGAGAGTCCCTGAGGGTTGGAGATAAAGACGTGCTAGAGACTGGGGAGTAACACAGTGAAAGTGGTGGGCTTGGTGGTGATCCCTGGGTTCCTGGATCTGACCCGCGCTGAAATGTGGGCGTGGTTGGAGAGTAGCTGGGAGAGACTGGAGGGTCGGAAAGGGCTGGGGGTGAAGACGTGGGAGAGACTGGCGAGGATCTCACTGAGGTCTGGGAGTTTGTAGGTGTTTCTGGGGTGTGGGATACCGACGCCCGCTGAAATCTGGGCGTAGTTGGAGAGTAGCTGGGACAGACAGGAGAGTCATTGGTGGCTGGGGGTGAGCTGCTGGATGATGGCAGTAAGAACATATGGCGCATTATTGATGAATGGGGTGACTGTGAGGAATCTCCAGAGGAGGACACGGGAGAACACAATGACATGAGTGATTGTCGTGCTTGGTTAGGAAAGGGAAATGTAAAGTTGTGGAATTCTGTCGATGACGGATGTGAGAGTGGTGAAGCCCTGCGGGATGATGTAGAGTACTTCCACATCCCTTGTGAGGAGCTGCCCCTTGGGTCTGAGTTCCTGGGAGGGGAGAGGTAGATGCTGGGTGAGGCAGGCACGAATCTTGAGGAGTCAGGGCTGGGGGACCTCTCATATTCTCCCGAGACCTGTGAGTATCTGGGGGACTCCTGGGTGCATGGGGCTGACTCCCGCAGGAACCTGGGGATGGCTTGAGAGTAACTGGGAGCCACAGGAGAGTCCCGGAGGCCTGGGGGTGAAGAGGTGAAAGACATAGGGGAGGAGCACCGTGAGGCTCGTGAGTTTGTAGGTGATTCCTGGGTGTGGGGGGCTGACTCCAGCTGAAATCTGGGGTTGTTTGGAGAGTAGCTGGGAGACCCAGGAGACTCCCCGAGAGCTGGGGGTGAGCTGCTGGGTGATGGCAGTAGGAACGTGTGGTATATTACTGATGAACGTGGTGACTCTGAAGAATCCTCAGAGGAGGACACGGGAGAGCCCATTGGCTTCATTGATTGCCCATCACGGAGAGGACAGGGAAATGGGAGATTGTGGGATACTGGTGATGACAGAGGTGAGTGTGGTGAAGCCCTAGGGGATGGTGAATGGTAGCTCCGGATCCCTGGTGAGGAGCTTCCTCTTAAGACTGAGTTTCTGAGAGGGGACAGGGAGAAGCTGGGTGAGGCTAGCATGGATCTTGGGGAGTCCGGGCTGGGGGAACGTTCATAAGAAGAGCCAGACAAGACCCTAGTGCTCTTAGGTGCAGACATGATTAGGAAAACTGCAGCTCCCAGAGACCCCTACTAATTTCCTGACCCGCAGAATGAAGGAGTCTGTGTGTGTGTGTGTGTGTGTGTGTGTGTGTGTGTGTGTGTGTGTGTGTGTGTGTGGTGTGAGGTATGTGCTCCTTAAGAAAATGGAAATAAACCAACCAATGAGACAGACAGACAGACAGACAGAGATCCACTTGCCCAAGTGTTCTGTCCTGTCCTCTGAATCCGCTTCCAAGTCGCAAGACGCTGTGAGCTCCAAGTCCACGCAGAGTCCGCCAAACGCTCCGGCCGCTGCTCCGCTCTGCGAAGATCTGAGTGCAGGCCAGCCAGGGTGGGTTTAAATAGCCTCGGGCGCGGCCTCGCAGCGGAAAGGGCGGAGCTTCACTCCTCCTTTCCATCAGTCACCCGCAACTTTCCCAGGCTACACCTCGTAGGAAACTGTGCTCCTGATTTGATTTCATGCGCCACCTTTGGGACAATCTAAGAACTTACAAGTTTTCTTGGCCAAAGGTATGATGAATTAAATGCACGGAAACACTGAAAACCAAGTGGGGGTTCTGTGGTTCCCACGATGTGGTTTAGACACCAGCAGCATCCTTGTCACCCTCAAACCCCGGAGATCCACAGATCTGTGTGGTAAGAAGCCCTCCCCCTGACCCTGATGCATGGCAGTTTAGGAATTACCCGTGTAAGCGAAAAGACTTTGAAGAAGAGGTGGAGATAGGCGTTGTAGAAACATTCTTTTGCTCTGGAACCCCGTAGAGACTTGGGAGCCAGTTGGGTGGAGCATCCGTTGGATGCGGGTGCTGGGCTTAGGAATATCAAGGTGTGGCTCCAGATAATCCCATCATCTAGTTAAGTTCCCAGTTATGCTAATCTGTCTTAAAATTCCGTTTGTGTAAATTCTTTTACTCAGACTGAGAATGGCAAAGCCTCAACCCCAATTTCCAGGGAGGGTTGAGAGCCTCAGGTTGAGTTGATGACCAATAGCTTACGGTTTAACCCATCGTGCCTATAGAATGAGGTCTCCATAAAAACCCAAAAGGACTGGGTTTAGAGAGCTTCTGGATAACACTTCCTGGAAGGCAGTGCGCCCCTCCCCACATGCCGGGCCCAAAAGTTTTTTCTGAAGTTTTTGCAATATCCGCTAACATACAAAAAATGGGAAATGTCAGTGTTTCCCTGCGTGCTGTGAGCTCTTCCAGCAAATGAATGCAACTAAAACTGGGAGTGGTGGAAACCTGACTTATAGCCAGTTGCTGAGAAGCACAGGTAAAACAACGTAGGGCTTCCCATTGTTATTAGTGTGGGAGGCCAGTCTTGCGGGACTCGGCCCTTTGGAATCTAATGCTATGTCCCGGTAGGTAGCGTCACCGTTGAACTCGAAGCCACACGTATGTTGAGAACAATTTCTCTGGTCATCCGCTGCATGTCTTATTTACAATACGTCATCAAATTCTTTATCCTGACCTTATGGCACCTGGGTTGAGAACCATGATTTGAACCAAAAATTGGTCTGTCACTTTCTGAGTTTGAAACTTTGTTTTGCCGTTAGCGTTTTGCTATTGCTTTCTCGTTTTCTTTGCTTTCGATTTGTTTCTAAGTTCTGGGATATACGGGCAGGGTGTGCAGATTTGTTACTAAGGTAAACGTGTGCCACGGTGGTTTGCGGCACCTGTCAACCCATCACCTAGGTATTCAGCCCAGCAGGCAGTAGCTGTTTTTCTTAACGCTCTGCCTCTCGAAAGGCCCCAGTGTGTGTTGTTCCCCTTCCTGTGTCCATGTGATCCCATTGTTCAGCTCCCATTATAAGTGAGAATGTGGCGTTTGGTTTTCTGTTCCCGGATTAGGTTGTTGAGGATAATGACTTCACATCACCAGTGTCTTTGTTTTTTATTATAAAGAGTAGTATTTTATTGAATAAGATTTACTTCCAGAAAAATAAGCTTTAATCTACAATGAATGCCAGACTCTACAGCACAAAGTAATTTTCTCAGTTTTCCACACACAAAGGTTCCTACTAAGTGAAAAAAGCCACAGAATTTCATACACAAATGTACTACTCTGTCTGAAAACATCTCACAGAATCATGCACTGTACTAATACCATTAGATCAGCTCTTCAGTCAGGTTAAAGTATCCCTCTAATAACTGATTTTTATAATGTCATCCACATCCACGCCCAATCAGTCTGCCATTGTTAACGGCGTACAGCATTATTGAACACAATGGAATTGATGGAGCCCATATCCACCGACAAACCGTGACTTAAGTTGGTTTGATTTATGAGTTTTCAACGTTATGATGGGTCTGTTGGAATATTAGATGCGTTTCTGAGATACACTGGGTCTATGGGTATGCGACCCTATACTCCAGAAACAGGTGTATAAAGAAAAACAGGTGTACCTAATTAAAATATACTTAGTGACCTGGGATAAACCAATAGATGCTTACAACTGATGGAGAACCATGAAAGAGAGATAGCGGTAAATAATTACAATAACACAATTTTTCAGCACCTGTCGAGGATTCCTCAAAAAGACGCAGGACGTAGGATGCACCTAAGGCCTATGAAAGAGAGAGGGCAGAAGGAATAAGAGAGAAATAGGTGGAGGAAAGGAAGGAAGGAAGGAAGGAAGGAAGGAAAGACGGGAGGAAGGAGAAAACACCCGGTGTTACTGAAACCACAAAAAGTGGTTTCCCCCTGTGGGTAAGGCTGCAATGTGGATGAATCTTGAAAATACTGTGCTAAAAGTGTTATGTCAGTCATAAAAGCTCACGTATTGTGCAATTCCGTTTATAGGAAATGTCCACAGTATGGAAATCTATGCATATGGGGTTGATCGCTCTATGCAGTTGTTACCTAGGGCTGAGGGTCAGGGAGAGGGTTTGAGACAGAATGAGGAGTGACTAATGTCCACAGGGTTTTTCTCTGTTCAGGGGTGATAAAACCTTCTAAAATAGATTGCGAATTAAAATTGAATGTGCACAGGCACAAATATACTAAAATCCACTCAATTCATGACTTTTAATGGGGCAATTTTATGTGGCACACTCTTATGGAGACCACGGCAGACATAGTGAGAGAGAAAAAGGTGAGTAAATCTCTGAAACGGAGGCAGAAACAGAGAGAATGAGAAGCCCTGTGAATGGGAGGGAGAGAGAAAAGGGAAAAAGGTCCTATTTACAAATGTCAGCTGTGAAACTGTGGTTCACATCAGCAGTGTCACTGCCAGGAAGGAGGGTCATGCTAGCCATGTCACCGGTAGCGTGGCCCGCAGGGACGCCGACACGCTGGAGCGTCGTGCCAGCATGGGCTCTGGCAGCCAAGTGGGCCAGCAGGAGGGTCCCTCTGCACAGCCGTGGGGTGAGGATAGACTGGGCGGTGATATCGGCCATTACAGGGGCCTCTTCTGCTGGCAAGAGTGTGAGAGTAGCAAGTGGTTGGACAGGCCTGTGTGTGAGGACGGAATGCAGGAGGGGCTCTTCTGCGGCTGGGTGTGGGGCCCTCCCCAGAAATGTGGAGATATGGCCAGGTAGCTGCATCATGTTGGCTAGTAGATTGGCCAGGGCTTCGAACTGAAGGACAATAACGGGGAGTAGCTGTCAGGCCCTGGGAGTGTCTGAGTGTAATTGGAGATGGGTTTGGGGTCACTGAGGGAAGCGTGGGAGCCATCCCTGTATAGATACAGGTCATTGGGAGGCAGTCTCGTGAGGCCTGTGAGTGTCCCGGGTTCCCCTGGGTGCCTGGGGCTGACTGTGGCAGAAATCTGGGGAAGGCTGGAGAGAAGCTGGGAGACACAGGATAGTCCCTGAAGGCAGGGGGTGAAGAGGTGAAAGAAATGGGGGAGGGTTGCAGTAAGGTCCGTGAGTTTGTAGGTGATACCTGGGTGTGGGAAGCTGACCCCAGGTGTAATGTGGAGATGGTTGGAGAGTAGCTGAGAGAGACAGAAGAGTCCCTGAGGGCTGGGGGTGAGAACATGGAGAGACTGGGGAGTAAGTCAGTGAAATCCGTGAGTTTGGTGGTGTGTCGTGGGTGCCTGGAACTGAGTCCAGCTGGAATCTAGAGAAGTTTTGAGAGTAGCTGAAAGAGACACAAGAGTCCCTGTGGGCTGAGGGCAAAGACCTGAGAGAGACCAGGGAGGACCTCCGTGAAGTCTGTGAGCCTGTAGGTGATTCCGGAGTGTGGGAGGCTGACTCCCTCAGAAATCTGGGCGTGGTGGGAGAGTAGCTGGGACAGACGGGAGAGTCCCAGGTCACTGGGGGTGAAGACATGAGAGAGACTGGGGAGTAACTCAGTGAAACTGGTGAGTTTGGTGGTGACTCCGGGGTGCCTGGAACTGACTCCAGCTGAAATCTGGGGGTGGTTGGAGAGTAGCTGGGACAGACAGGAGAGTCCCTGAGGGCTGGAGAAGACATGAGAGAGACTGGAGAGTAATTGAGTGAAATTGGTGAGTTTGGTGGTGAGTCTGGGGTGCAAGGAACTGCTTCCAGCTGAAATCTGGGCGAGGTTGGAGAGCAGCTGGGACAGACAGTAGAGTCCCTGAGGGCTGGTGAAGACATGAGAGAGACTGGAGAGTAATTGAGTGAAATTGGTGAGTTTGGTGGTGATTCCGGGGTGCAAGGAACTGCTTCCAGCTGAAATCTGGGCGTGGTTGGAGAGTAGCTGGGACAGACAGGAGAGTCCCTGAGGGCTGGTGAAGACATGAGAGAGACTGGAGAGTATCTGAGTGAAATTGGTGAGTTTGGTGGTGATCCTGGGGTGCAAGGAACTGCTTCCAGCTGAAATGTGGGCGTGGTTGGAGAGTAGCTGGGACAGACAGGAGAGTCCCTGAGGGCTGGTGAAGACATGAGAGAGACTGGCGAGTAACGCAGTGAAGTTGGTGAGTTTGGTGGTGGTTCCTGGGTGCGAGGAACTGCTTCCAGCTGAAATCTGGGCGTGGTTGGAGAGTAGCTGGGACAGACAGGAGAGTCCCTGAGGGCTGGTGAAGACATGAGAGAGACTGGAGAGTATCTGAGTGAAATTGGTGAGTTTGGTGGTGATTCCGGGGTGCAAGGCACTGCTTCCAGCTGAAATCTGGGCGTGGTTGGAGAGTAGCTGGGACAGACAGGAGAGTCCCTGAGGGCTGGTGAAGATATGAGAGAGACTGGCGAGTAATTGAGTGAAATTGGTGAGTTTGGTGGTGATTCCGGGGTGCAAGGCACTGCTTCCAGCTGAAATGTGGGCGTGGTTGGAGAGTAGCTGGGACAGACAGGAGAGTCCCTGAGGGTTGGAGATAAAGACGTGCTAGAGACTGGGGAGTAACACAGTGAAAGTGGTGGGCTTGGTGGTGATCCCTGGGTTCCTGGATCTGACCCGCGCTGAAATGTGGGCGTGGTTGGAGAGTAGCTGGGAGAGACTGGAGGGTCGGAAAGGGCTGGGGGTGAAGACGTGGGAGAGACTGGCGAGGATCTCACTGAGGTCTGGGAGTTTGTAGGTGTTTCTGGGGTGTGGGATACCGACGCCCGCTGAAATCTGGGCGTAGTTGGAGAGTAGCTGGGACAGACAGGAGAGTCATTGGTGGCTGGGGGTGAGCTGCTGGATGATGGCAGTAAGAACATATGGCGCATTATTGATGAATGGGGTGACTGTGAGGAATCTCCAGAGGAGGACACGGGAGAACACAATGACATGAGTGATTGTCGTGCTTGGTTAGGAAAGGGAAATGTAAAGTTGTGGAATTCTGTCGATGACGGATGTGAGAGTGGTGAAGCCCTGCGGGATGATGTAGAGTACTTCCACATCCCTTGTGAGGAGCTGCCCCTTGGGTCTGAGTTCCTGGGAGGGGAGAGGTAGATGCTGGGTGAGGCAGGCACGAATCTTGAGGAGTCAGGGCTGGGGGACCTCTCATATTCTCCCGAGACCTGTGAGTATCTGGGGGACTCCTGGGTGCATGGGGCTGACTCCCGCAGGAACCTGGGGATGGCTTGAGAGTAACTGGGAGCCACAGGAGAGTCCCGGAGGCCTGGGGGTGAAGAGGTGAAAGACATAGGGGAGGAGCACCGTGAGGCTCGTGAGTTTGTAGGTGATTCCTGGGTGTGGGGGGCTGACTCCAGCTGAAATCTGGGGTTGTTTGGAGAGTAGCTGGGAGACCCAGGAGACTCCCCGAGAGCTGGGGGTGAGCTGCTGGGTGATGGCAGTAGGAACGTGTGGTATATTACTGATGAACGTGGTGACTCTGAAGAATCCTCAGAGGAGGACACGGGAGAGCCCATTGGCTTCATTGATTGCCCATCACGGAGAGGACAGGGAAATGGGAGATTGTGGGATACTGGTGATGACAGAGGTGAGTGTGGTGAAGCCCTAGGGGATGGTGAATGGTAGCTCCGGATCCCTGGTGAGGAGCTTCCTCTTAAGACTGAGTTTCTGAGAGGGGACAGGGAGAAGCTGGGTGAGGCTAGCATGGATCTTGGGGAGTCCGGGCTGGGGGAACGTTCATAAGAAGAGCCAGACAAGACCCTAGTGCTCTTAGGTGCAGACATGATTAGGAAAACTGCAGCTCCCAGAGACCCCTACTAATTTCCTGACCCGCAGAATGAAGGAGTCTGTGTGTGTGTGTGTGTGTGTGTGTGTGTGTGTGTGTGTGTGTGTGTGTGGTGTGAGGTATGTGCTCCTTAAGAAAATGGAAATAAACCAACCAATGAGACAGACAGACAGACAGACAGAGATCCACTTGCCCAAGTGTTCTGTCCTGTCCTCTGAATCCGCTTCCAAGTCGCAAGACGCTGTGAGCTCCAAGTCCACGCAGAGTCCGCCAAACGCTCCGGCCGCTGCTCCGCTCTGCGAAGATCTGAGTGCAGGCCAGCCAGGGTGGGTTTAAATAGCCTCGGGCGCGGCCTCGCAGCGGAAAGGGCGGAGCTTCACTCCTCCTTTCCATCAGTCACCCGCAACTTTCCCAGGCTACACCTCGTAGGAAACTGTGCTCCTGATTTGATTTCATGCGCCACCTTTGGGACAATCTAAGAACTTACAAGTTTTCTTGGCCAAAGGTATGATGAATTAAATGCACGGAAACACTGAAAACCAAGTGGGGGTTCTGTGGTTCCCACGATGTGGTTTAGACACCAGCAGCATCCTTGTCACCCTCAAACCCCGGAGATCCACAGATCTGTGTGGTAAGAAGCCCTCCCCCTGACCCTGATGCATGGCAGTTTAGGAATTACCCGTGTAAGCGAAAAGACTTTGAAGAAGAGGTGGAGATAGGCGTTGTAGAAACATTCTTTTGCTCTGGAACCCCGTAGAGACTTGGGAGCCAGTTGGGTGGAGCATCCGTTGGATGCGGGTGCTGGGCTTAGGAATATCAAGGTGTGGCTCCAGATAATCCCATCATCTAGTTAAGTTCCCAGTTATGCTAATCTGTCTTAAAATTCCGTTTGTGTAAATTCTTTTACTCAGACTGAGAATGGCAAAGCCTCAACCCCAATTTCCAGGGAGGGTTGAGAGCCTCAGGTTGAGTTGATGACCAATAGCTTACGGTTTAACCCATCGTGCCTATAGAATGAGGTCTCCATAAAAACCCAAAAGGACTGGGTTTAGAGAGCTTCTGGATAACACTTCCTGGAAGGCAGTGCGCCCCTCCCCACATGCCGGGCCCAAAAGTTTTTTCTGAAGTTTTTGCAATATCCGCTAACATACAAAAAATGGGAAATGTCAGTGTTTCCCTGCGTGCTGTGAGCTCTTCCAGCAAATGAATGCAACTAAAACTGGGAGTGGTGGAAACCTGACTTATAGCCAGTTGCTGAGAAGCACAGGTAAAACAACGTAGGGCTTCCCATTGTTATTAGTGTGGGAGGCCAGTCTTGCGGGACTCGGCCCTTTGGAATCTAATGCTATGTCCCGGTAGGTAGCGTCACCGTTGAACTCGAAGCCACACGTATGTTGAGAACAATTTCTCTGGTCATCCGCTGCATGTCTTATTTACAATACGTCATCAAATTCTTTATCCTGACCTTATGGCACCTGGGTTGAGAACCATGATTTGAACCAAAAATTGGTCTGTCACTTTCTGAGTTTGAAACTTTGTTTTGCCGTTAGCGTTTTGCTATTGCTTTCTCGTTTTCTTTGCTTTCGATTTGTTTCTAAGTTCTGGGATATACGGGCAGGGTGTGCAGATTTGTTACTAAGGTAAACGTGTGCCACGGTGGTTTGCGGCACCTGTCAACCCATCACCTAGGTATTCAGCCCAGCAGGCAGTAGCTGTTTTTCTTAACGCTCTGCCTCTCGAAAGGCCCCAGTGTGTGTTGTTCCCCTTCCTGTGTCCATGTGATCCCATTGTTCAGCTCCCATTATAAGTGAGAATGTGGCGTTTGGTTTTCTGTTCCCGGATTAGGTTGTTGAGGATAATGACTTCACATCACCAGTGTCTTTGTTTTTTATTATAAAGAGTAGTATTTTATTGAATAAGATTTACTTCCAGAAAAATAAGCTTTAATCTACAATGAATGCCAGACTCTACAGCACAAAGTAATTTTCTCAGTTTTCCACACACAAAGGTTCCTACTAAGTGAAAAAAGCCACAGAATTTCATACACAAATGTACTACTCTGTCTGAAAACATCTCACAGAATCATGCACTGTACTAATACCATTAGATCAGCTCTTCAGTCAGGTTAAAGTATCCCTCTAATAACTGATTTTTATAATGTCATCCACATCCACGCCCAATCAGTCTGCCATTGTTAACGGCGTACAGCATTATTGAACACAATGGAATTGATGGAGCCCATATCCACCGACAAACCGTGACTTAAGTTGGTTTGATTTATGAGTTTTCAACGTTATGATGGGTCTGTTGGAATATTAGATGCGTTTCTGAGATACACTGGGTCTATGGGTATGCGACCCTATACTCCAGAAACAGGTGTATAAAGAAAAACAGGTGTACCTAATTAAAATATACTTAGTGACCTGGGATAAACCAATAGATGCTTACAACTGATGGAGAACCATGAAAGAGAGATAGCGGTAAATAATTACAATAACACAATTTTTCAGCACCTGTCGAGGATTCCTCAAAAAGACGCAGGACGTAGGATGCACCTAAGGCCTATGAAAGAGAGAGGGCAGAAGGAATAAGAGAGAAATAGGTGGAGGAAAGGAAGGAAGGAAGGAAGGAAGGAAGGAAAGACGGGAGGAAGGAGAAAACACCCGGTGTTACTGAAACCACAAAAAGTGGTTTCCCCCTGTGGGTAAGGCTGCAATGTGGATGAATCTTGAAAATACTGTGCTAAAAGTGTTATGTCAGTCATAAAAGCTCACGTATTGTGCAATTCCGTTTATAGGAAATGTCCACAGTATGGAAATCTATGCATATGGGGTTGATCGCTCTATGCAGTTGTTACCTAGGGCTGAGGGTCAGGGAGAGGGTTTGAGACAGAATGAGGAGTGACTAATGTCCACAGGGTTTTTCTCTGTTCAGGGGTGATAAAACCTTCTAAAATAGATTGCGAATTAAAATTGAATGTGCACAGGCACAAATATACTAAAATCCACTCAATTCATGACTTTTAATGGGGCAATTTTATGTGGCACACTCTTATGGAGACCACGGCAGACATAGTGAGAGAGAAAAAGGTGAGTAAATCTCTGAAACGGAGGCAGAAACAGAGAGAATGAGAAGCTCTGTGAATGGGAGGGAGAGAGAAAAGGGAAAAAGGTCCTATTTACAAATGTCAGCTGTGAAACTGTGGTTCACATCAGCAGTGTCACTGCCAGGAAGGAGGGTCATGCTAGCCATGTCACCGGTAGCGTGGCCCGCAGGGACGCCGACACGCTGGAGCGTCGTGCCAGCATGGGCTCTGGCAGCCAAGTGGGCCAGCAGGAGGGTCCCTCTGCACAGCCGTGGGGTGAGGATAGACTGGGCGGTGATATCGGCCATTACAGGGGCCTCTTCTGCTGGCAAGAGTGTGAGAGTAGCAAGTGGTTGGACAGGCCTGTGTGTGAGGACGGAATGCAGGAGGGGCTCTTCTGCGGCTGGGTGTGGGGCCCTCCCCAGAAATGTGGAGATATGGCCAGGTAGCTGCATCATGTTGGCTAGTAGATTGGCCAGGGCTTCGAACTGAAGGACAATAACGGGGAGTAGCTGTCAGGCCCTGGGAGTGTCTGAGTGTAATTGGAGATGGGTTTGGGGTCACTGAGGGAAGCGTGGGAGCCATCCCTGTATAGATACAGGTCATTGGGAGGCAGTCTCGTGAGGCCTGTGAGTGTCCCGGGTTCCCCTGGGTGCCTGGGGCTGACTGTGGCAGAAATCTGGGGAAGGCTGGAGAGAAGCTGGGAGACACAGGATAGTCCCTGAAGGCAGGGGGTGAAGAGGTGAAAGAAATGGGGGAGGGTTGCAGTAAGGTCCGTGAGTTTGTAGGTGATACCTGGGTGTGGGAAGCTGACCCCAGGTGTAATGTGGAGATGGTTGGAGAGTAGCTGAGAGAGACAGAAGAGTCCCTGAGGGCTGGGGGTGAGAACATGGAGAGACTGGGGAGTAAGTCAGTGAAATCCGTGAGTTTGGTGGTGTGTCGTGGGTGCCTGGAACTGAGTCCAGCTGGAATCTAGAGAAGTTTTGAGAGTAGCTGAAAGAGACACAAGAGTCCCTGTGGGCTGAGGGCAAAGACCTGAGAGAGACCAGGGAGGACCTCCGTGAAGTCTGTGAGCCTGTAGGTGATTCCGGAGTGTGGGAGGCTGACTCCCTCAGAAATCTGGGCGTGGTGGGAGAGTAGCTGGGACAGACGGGAGAGTCCCAGGTCACTGGGGGTGAAGACATGAGAGAGACTGGGGAGTAACTCAGTGAAACTGGTGAGTTTGGTGGTGACTCCGGGGTGCCTGGAACTGACTCCAGCTGAAATCTGGGGGTGGTTGGAGAGTAGCTGGGACAGACAGGAGAGTCCCTGAGGGCTGGAGAAGACATGAGAGAGACTGGAGAGTAATTGAGTGAAATTGGTGAGTTTGGTGGTGAGTCTGGGGTGCAAGGAACTGCTTCCAGCTGAAATCTGGGCGAGGTTGGAGAGCAGCTGGGACAGACAGTAGAGTCCCTGAGGGCTGGTGAAGACATGAGAGAGACTGGAGAGTAATTGAGTGAAATTGGTGAGTTTGGTGGTGATTCCGGGGTGCAAGGAACTGCTTCCAGCTGAAATCTGGGCGTGGTTGGAGAGTAGCTGGGACAGACAGGAGAGTCCCTGAGGGCTGGTGAAGACATGAGAGAGACTGGAGAGTATCTGAGTGAAATTGGTGAGTTTGGTGGTGATCCTGGGGTGCAAGGAACTGCTTCCAGCTGAAATGTGGGCGTGGTTGGAGAGTAGCTGGGACAGACAGGAGAGTCCCTGAGGGCTGGTGAAGACATGAGAGAGACTGGCGAGTAACGCAGTGAAGTTGGTGAGTTTGGTGGTGGTTCCTGGGTGCGAGGAACTGCTTCCAGCTGAAATCTGGGCGTGGTTGGAGAGTAGCTGGGACAGACAGGAGAGTCCCTGAGGGCTGGTGAAGACATGAGAGAGACTGGAGAGTATCTGAGTGAAATTGGTGAGTTTGGTGGTGATCCTGGGGTGCAAGGAACTGCTTCCAGCTGAAATCTGGGTGTGGTTGGAGAGCAGCTGGGACAGACAGTAGAGTCCCTGAGGGCTGGTGAAGACATGAGAGAGACTGGAGAGTAATTGAGTGAAATTGGTGAGTTTGGTGGTGATTCCGGGGTGCAAGGAACTGCTTCCAGCTGAAATCTGGGCGTGGTTGGAGAGTAGCTGGGACAGACAGGAGAGTCCCTGAGGGCTGGTGAAGACATGAGAGAGACTGGAGTGTATCTGAGTGAAATTGGTGAGCTTGGTGGTGATCCTGGGGTGCAAGGAACTGCTTCCAGGTGAAATCTGGGCGTGGTTGGAGAGCAGCTGGGACAGACAGGAGAGTCCCTGAGGGCTGGTGAAGACATGAGAGAGACTGGCGAGTAATGCAGTGAAGTTGGTGAGTTTGGTGGTGGTTCCGGGGTGCAAGGAACTGCTTCCAGCTGAAATGTGGGCGTGGTTGGAGAGTAGCTGGGACAGACAGGAGAGTCCCTGAGGGCTGGTGAAGACATGAGAGAGACTGGAGAGTATCTGAGTGAAATTGGTGAGTTTGGTGGTGATTCCGGGGTGCAAGGCACTGCTTCCAGCTGAAATCTGGGCGTGGTTGGAGAGTAGCTGGGACAGACAGGAGAGTCCCTGAGGGCTGGTGAAGATATGAGAGAGACTGGCGAGTAATCGAGTGAAATTGGTGAGTTTGGTGGTGATTCCGGGGTGCAAGGCACTGCTTCCAGCTGAAATGTGGGCGTGGTTGGAGAGTAGCTGGGACAGACAGGAGAGTCCCTGAGGGTTGGAGATAAAGACGTGCTAGAGACTGGGGAGTAACACAGTGAAAGTGGTGGGCTTGGTGGTGATCCCTGGGTTCCTGGATCTGACCCGCGCTGAAATGTGGGCGTGGTTGGAGAGTAGCTGGGAGAGACTGGAGGGTCGGAAAGGGCTGGGGGTGAAGACGTGGGAGAGACTGGCGAGGATCTCACTGAGGTCTGGGAGTTTGTAGGTGTTTCTGGGGTGTGGGATACCGACGCCCGCTGAAATCTGGGCGTAGTTGGAGAGTAGCTGGGACAGACAGGAGAGTCATTGGTGGCTGGGGGTGAGCTGCTGGATGATGGCAGTAAGAACATATGGCGCATTATTGATGAATGGGGTGACTGTGAGGAATCTCCAGAGGAGGACACGGGAGAACACAATGACATGAGTGATTGTCGTGCTTGGTTAGGAAAGGGAAATGTAAAGTTGTGGAATTCTGTCGATGACGGATGTGAGAGTGGTGAAGCCCTGCGGGATGATGTAGAGTACTTCCACATCCCTTGTGAGGAGCTGCCCCTTGGGTCTGAGTTCCTGGGAGGGGAGAGGTAGATGCTGGGTGAGGCAGGCACGAATCTTGAGGAGTCAGGGCTGGGGGACCTCTCATATTCTCCCGAGACCTGTGAGTATCTGGGGGACTCCTGGGTGCATGGGGCTGACTCCCGCAGGAACCTGGGGATGGCTTGAGAGTAACTGGGAGCCACAGGAGAGTCCCGGAGGCCTGGGGGTGAAGAGGTGAAAGACATAGGGGAGGAGCACCGTGAGGCTCGTGAGTTTGTAGGTGATTCCTGGGTGTGGGGGGCTGACTCCAGCTGAAATCTGGGGTTGTTTGGAGAGTAGCTGGGAGACCCAGGAGACTCCCCGAGAGCTGGGGGTGAGCTGCTGGGTGATGGCAGTAGGAACGTGTGGTATATTACTGATGAACGTGGTGACTCTGAAGAATCCTCAGAGGAGGACACGGGAGAGCCCATTGGCTTCATTGATTGCCCATCACGGAGAGGACAGGGAAATGGGAGATTGTGGGATACTGGTGATGACAGAGGTGAGTGTGGTGAAGCCCTAGGGGATGGTGAATGGTAGCTCCGGATCCCTGGTGAGGAGCTTCCTCTTAAGACTGAGTTTCTGAGAGGGGACAGGGAGAAGCTGGGTGAGGCTAGCATGGATCTTGGGGAGTCCGGGCTGGGGGAACGTTCATAAGAAGAGCCAGACAAGACCCTAGTGCTCTTAGGTGCAGACATGATTAGGAAAACTGCAGCTCCCAGAGACCCCTACTAATTTCCTGACCCGCAGAATGAAGGAGTCTGTGTGTGTGTGTGTGTGTGTGTGTGTGTGTGTGTGTGTGTGTGTGTGTGTGTGTGTGTGGTGTGAGGTATGTGCTCCTTAAGAAAATGGAAATAAACCAACCAATGAGACAGACAGACAGACAGACAGAGATCCACTTGCCCAAGTGTTCTGTCCTGTCCTCTGAATCCGCTTCCAAGTCGCAAGACGCTGTGAGCTCCAAGTCCACGCAGAGTCCGCCAAACGCTCCGGCCGCTGCTCCGCTCTGCGAAGATCTGAGTGCAGGCCAGCCAGGGTGGGTTTAAATAGCCTCGGGCGCGGCCTCGCAGCGGAAAGGGCGGAGCTTCACTCCTCCTTTCCATCAGTCACCCGCAACTTTCCCAGGCTACACCTCGTAGGAAACTGTGCTCCTGATTTGATTTCATGCGCCACCTTTGGGACAATCTAAGAACTTACAAGTTTTCTTGGCCAAAGGTATGATGAATTAAATGCACGGAAACACTGAAAACCAAGTGGGGGTTCTGTGGTTCCCACGATGTGGTTTAGACACCAGCAGCATCCTTGTCACCCTCAAACCCCGGAGATCCACAGATCTGTGTGGTAAGAAGCCCTCCCCCTGACCCTGATGCATGGCAGTTTAGGAATTACCCGTGTAAGCGAAAAGACTTTGAAGAAGAGGTGGAGATAGGCGTTGTAGAAACATTCTTTTGCTCTGGAACCCCGTAGAGACTTGGGAGCCAGTTGGGTGGAGCATCCGTTGGATGCGGGTGCTGGGCTTAGGAATATCAAGGTGTGGCTCCAGATAATCCCATCATCTAGTTAAGTTCCCAGTTATGCTAATCTGTCTTAAAATTCCGTTTGTGTAAATTCTTTTACTCAGACTGAGAATGGCAAAGCCTCAACCCCAATTTCCAGGGAGGGTTGAGAGCCTCAGGTTGAGTTGATGACCAATAGCTTACGGTTTAACCCATCGTGCCTATAGAATGAGGTCTCCATAAAAACCCAAAAGGACTGGGTTTAGAGAGCTTCTGGATAACACTTCCTGGAAGGCAGTGCGCCCCTCCCCACATGCCGGGCCCAAAAGTTTTTTCTGAAGTTTTTGCAATATCCGCTAACATACAAAAAATGGGAAATGTCAGTGTTTCCCTGCGTGCTGTGAGCTCTTCCAGCAAATGAATGCAACTAAAACTGGGAGTGGTGGAAACCTGACTTATAGCCAGTTGCTGAGAAGCACAGGTAAAACAACGTAGGGCTTCCCATTGTTATTAGTGTGGGAGGCCAGTCTTGCGGGACTCGGCCCTTTGGAATCTAATGCTATGTCCCGGTAGGTAGCGTCACCGTTGAACTCGAAGCCACACGTATGTTGAGAACAATTTCTCTGGTCATCCGCTGCATGTCTTATTTACAATACGTCATCAAATTCTTTATCCTGACCTTATGGCACCTGGGTTGAGAACCATGATTTGAACCAAAAATTGGTCTGTCACTTTCTGAGTTTGAAACTTTGTTTTGCCGTTAGCGTTTTGCTATTGCTTTCTCGTTTTCTTTGCTTTCGATTTGTTTCTAAGTTCTGGGATATACGGGCAGGGTGTGCAGATTTGTTACTAAGGTAAACGTGTGCCACGGTGGTTTGCGGCACCTGTCAACCCATCACCTAGGTATTCAGCCCAGCAGGCAGTAGCTGTTTTTCTTAACGCTCTGCCTCTCGAAAGGCCCCAGTGTGTGTTGTTCCCCTTCCTGTGTCCATGTGATCCCATTGTTCAGCTCCCATTATAAGTGAGAATGTGGCGTTTGGTTTTCTGTTCCCGGATTAGGTTGTTGAGGATAATGACTTCACATCACCAGTGTCTTTGTTTTTTATTATAAAGAGTAGTATTTTATTGAATAAGATTTACTTCCAGAAAAATAAGCTTTAATCTACAATGAATGCCAGACTCTACAGCACAAAGTAATTTTCTCAGTTTTCCACACACAAAGGTTCCTACTAAGTGAAAAAAGCCACAGAATTTCATACACAAATGTACTACTCTGTCTGAAAACATCTCACAGAATCATGCACTGTACTAATACCATTAGATCAGCTCTTCAGTCAGGTTAAAGTATCCCTCTAATAACTGATTTTTATAATGTCATCCACATCCACGCCCAATCAGTCTGCCATTGTTAACGGCGTACAGCATTATTGAACACAATGGAATTGATGGAGCCCATATCCACCGACAAACCGTGACTTAAGTTGGTTTGATTTATGAGTTTTCAACGTTATGATGGGTCTGTTGGAATATTAGATGCGTTTCTGAGATACACTGGGTCTATGGGTATGCGACCCTATACTCCAGAAACAGGTGTATAAAGAAAAACAGGTGTACCTAATTAAAATATACTTAGTGACCTGGGATAAACCAATAGATGCTTACAACTGATGGAGAACCATGAAAGAGAGATAGCGGTAAATAATTACAATAACACAATTTTTCAGCACCTGTCGAGGATTCCTCAAAAAGACGCAGGACGTAGGATGCACCTAAGGCCTATGAAAGAGAGAGGGCAGAAGGAATAAGAGAGAAATAGGTGGAGGAAAGGAAGGAAGGAAGGAAGGAAGGAAGGAAAGACGGGAGGAAGGAGAAAACACCCGGTGTTACTGAAACCACAAAAAGTGGTTTCCCCCTGTGGGTAAGGCTGCAATGTGGATGAATCTTGAAAATACTGTGCTAAAAGTGTTATGTCAGTCATAAAAGCTCACGTATTGTGCAATTCCGTTTATAGGAAATGTCCACAGTATGGAAATCTATGCATATGGGGTTGATCGCTCTATGCAGTTGTTACCTAGGGCTGAGGGTCAGGGAGAGGGTTTGAGACAGAATGAGGAGTGACTAATGTCCACAGGGTTTTTCTCTGTTCGGGGGTGATAAAACCTTCTAAAATAGATTGCGAATTAAAATTGAATGTGCACAGGCACAAATATACTAAAATCCACTCAATTCATGACTTTTAATGGGGCAATTTTATGTGGCACACTCTTATGGAGACCACGGCAGACATAGTGAGAGAGAAAAAGGTGAGTAAATCTCTGAAACGGAGGCAGAAACAGAGAGAATGAGAAGCCCTGTGAATGGGAGGGAGAGAGAAAAGGGAAAATGGTCCTATTTACAAATGTCAGCTGTGAAACTGTGGTTCACATCAGCAGTGTCACTGCCAGGAAGGAGGGTCATGCTAGCCATGTCACCGGTAGCGTGGCCCGCAGGGACGCCGACACGCTGGAGCGTCGTGCCAGCATGGGCTCTGGCAGCCACGTGGGCCAGCAGGAGGGTCCCTCTGCACAGCCGTGGGGTGAGGATAGACTGGGCGGTGATATCGGCCATTACAGGGGCCTCTTCTGCTGGCAAGAGTGTGAGAGTAGCAAGAGGTTGGACAGGCCTGTGTGTGAGGACGGAATGCAGGAGGGGCTCTTCTGCGGCTGGGTGTGGGGCCCTCCCCAGAAATGTGGAGATATGGCCAGGTAGCTGCATCATGTTGGCTAGTAGATTGGCCAGGGCTTCGAACTGAAGGACAATAACGGGGAGTAGCTGTCAGGCCCTGGGAGTGTCTGAGTGTAATTGGAGATGGGTTTGGGGTCACTGAGGGAAGCGTGGGAGCCATCCCTGTATAGATACAGGTCATTGGGAGGCAGTCTCGTGAGGCCTGTGAGTGTCCCGGGTTCCCCTGGGTGCCTGGGGCTGACTGTGGCAGAAATCTGGGGAAGGCTGGAGAGAAGCTGGGAGACACAGGATAGTCCCTGAAGGCAGGGGGTGAAGAGGTGAAAGAAATGGGGGAGGGTTGCAGTAAGGTCCGTGAGTTTGTAGGTGATACCTGGGTGTGGGAAGCTGACCCCAGGTGTAATGTGGAGATGGTTGGAGAGTAGCTGAGAGAGACAGAAGAGTCCCTGAGGGCTGGGGGTGAGAACATGGAGAGACTGGGGAGTAAGTCAGTGAAATCCGTGAGTTTGGTGGTGTGTCGTGGGTGCCTGGAACTGAGTCCAGCTGGAATCTAGAGAAGTTTTGAGAGTAGCTGAAAGAGACACAAGAGTCCCTGTGGGCTGAGGGCAAAGACCTGAGAGAGACCAGGGAGGACCTCCGTGAAGTCTGTGAGCCTGTAGGTGATTCCGGAGTGTGGGAGGCTGACTCCCTCAGAAATCTGGGTGTGGTGGGAGAGTAGCTGGGACAGACGGGAGAGTCCCAGGTCACTGGGGGTGAAGACATGAGAGAGACTGGGGAGTAACTCAGTGAAACTGGTGAGTTTGGTGGTGACTCCGGGGTGCCTGGAACTGACTCCAGCTGAAATCTGGGGGTGGTTGGAGAGTAGCTGGGACAGACAGGAGAGTCCCTGAGGGCTGGAGAAGACATGAGAGAGACTGGAGAGTAATTGAGTGAAATTGGTGAGTTTGGTGGTGAGTCTGGGGTGCAAGGAACTGCTTCCAGCTGAAATCTGGGCGAGGTTGGAGAGCAGCTGGGACAGACAGTAGAGTCCCTGAGGGCTGGTGAAGACATGAGAGAGACTGGAGAGTAATTGAGTGAAATTGGTGAGTTTGGTGGTGATTCCGGGGTGCAAGGAACTGCTTCCAGCTGAAATGTGGGCGTGGTTGGAGAGTAGCTGGGACAGACAGGAGAGTCCCTGAGGGCTGGTGAAGACATGAGAGAGACTGGAGAGTATCTGAGTGAAATTGGTGAGTTTGGTGGTGATCCTGGGGTGCAAGGAACTGCTTCCAGCTGAAATGTGGGCGTGGTTGGAGAGTAGCTGGGACAGACAGGAGAGTCCCTGAGGGCTGGTGAAGACATGAGAGAGACTGGCGAGTAACGCAGTGAAGTTGGTGAGTTTGGTGGTGGTTCCTGGGTGCGAGGAACTGCTTCCAGCTGAAATCTGGGCGTGGTTGGAGAGTAGCTGGGACAGACAGGAGAGTCCCTGAGGGCTGGTGAAGACATGAGAGAGACTGGAGAGTATCTGAGTGAAATTGGTGAGTTTGGTGGTGATCCTGGGGTGCAAGGAACTGCTTCCAGCTGAAATCTGGGTGTGGTTGGAGAGCAGCTGGGACAGACAGTAGAGTCCCTGAGGGCTGGTGAAGACATGAGAGAGACTGGCGAGTAATTGAGTGAAATTGGTGAGTTTGGTGGTGATTCCGGGGTGCAAGGAACTGCTTCCAGCTGAAATCTGGGCGTGGTTGGAGAGTAGCTGGGACAGACAGGAGAGTCCCTGAGGGCTGGTGAAGACATGAGAGAGACTGGAGTGTATCTGAGTGAAATTGGTGAGCTTGGTGGTGATCCTGGGGTGCAAGGAACTGCTTCCAGGTGAAATCTGGGCGTGGTTGGAGAGCAGCTGGGACAGACAGGAGAGTCCCTGAGGGCTGGTGAAGACATGAGAGAGACTGGCGAGTAATGCAGTGAAGTTGGTGAGTTTGGTGGTGGTTCCGGGGTGCAAGGAACTGCTTCCAGCTGAAATGTGGGCGTGGTTGGAGAGTAGCTGGGACAGACAGGAGAGTCCCTGAGGGCTGGTGAAGACATGAGAGAGACTGGAGAGTATCTGAGTGAAATTGGTGAGTTTGGTGGTGATTCCGGGGTGCAAGGCACTGCTTCCAGCTGAAATCTGGGCGTGGTTGGAGAGTAGCTGGGACAGACAGTAGAGTCCCTGAGGGCTGGTGAAGATATGAGAGAGACTGGCGAGTAATTGAGTGAAATTGGTGAGTTTGGTGGTGATTCCGGGGTGCAAGGCACTGCTTCCAGCTGAAATGTGGGCGTGGTTGGAGAGTAGCTGGGACAGACAGGAGAGTCCCTGAGGGTTGGAGATAAAGACGTGCTAGAGACTGGGGAGTAACACAGTGAAAGTGGTGGGCTTGGTGGTGATCCCTGGGTTCCTGGATCTGACCCGCGCTGAAATGTGGGCGTGGTTGGAGAGTAGCTGGGAGAGACTGGAGGGTCGGAAAGGGCTGGGGGTGAAGACGTGGGAGAGACTGGCGAGGATCTCACTGAGGTCTGGGAGTTTGTAGGTGTTTCTGGGGTGTGGGATACCGACGCCCGCTGAAATCTGGGCGTAGTTGGAGAGTAGCTGGGACAGACAGGAGAGTCATTGGTGGCTGGGGGTGAGCTGCTGGATGATGGCAGTAAGAACATATGGCGCATTATTGATGAATGGGGTGACTGTGAGGAATCTCCAGAGGAGGACACGGGAGAACACAATGACATGAGTGATTGTCGTGCTTGGTTAGGAAAGGGAAATGTAAAGTTGTGGAATTCTGTCGATGACGGATGTGAGAGTGGTGAAGCCCTGCGGGATGATGTAGAGTACTTCCACATCCCTTGTGAGGAGCTGCCCCTTGGGTCTGAGTTCCTGGGAGGGGAGAGGTAGATGCTGGGTGAGGCAGGCACGAATCTTGAGGAGTCAGGGCTGGGGGACCTCTCATATTCTCCCGAGACCTGTGAGTATCTGGGGGACTCCTGGGTGCATGGGGCTGACTCCCGCAGGAACCTGGGGATGGCTTGAGAGTAACTGGGAGCCACAGGAGAGTCCCGGAGGCCTGGGGGTGAAGAGGTGAAAGACATAGGGGAGGAGCACCGTGAGGCTCGTGAGTTTGTAGGTGATTCCTGGGTGTGGGGGGCTGACTCCAGCTGAAATCTGGGGTTGTTTGGAGAGTAGCTGGGAGACCCAGGAGACTCCCCGAGAGCTGGGGGTGAGCTGCTGGGTGATGGCAGTAGGAACGTGTGGTATATTACTGATGAACGTGGTGACTCTGAAGAATCCTCAGAGGAGGACACGGGAGAGCCCATTGGCTTCATTGATTGCCCATCACGGAGAGGACAGGGAAATGGGAGATTGTGGGATACTGGTGATGACAGAGGTGAGTGTGGTGAAGCCCTAGGGGATGGTGAATGGTAGCTCCGGATCCCTGGTGAGGAGCTTCCTCTTAAGACTGAGTTTCTGAGAGGGGACAGGGAGAAGCTGGGTGAGGCTAGCATGGATCTTGGGGAGTCCGGGCTGGGGGAACGTTCATAAGAAGAGCCAGACAAGACCCTAGTGCTCTTAGGTGCAGACATGATTAGGAAAACTGCAGCTCCCAGAGACCCCTACTAATTTCCTGACCCGCAGAATGAAGGAGTCTGTGTGTGTGTGTGTGTGTGTGTGTGTGTGTGTGTGTGTGTGTGTGTGTGTGTGGTGTGAGGTATGTGCTCCTTAAGAAAATGGAAATAAACCAACCAATGAGACAGACAGACAGACAGACAGAGATCCACTTGCCCAAGTGTTCTGTCCTGTCCTCTGAATCCGCTTCCAAGTCGCAAGACGCTGTGAGCTCCAAGTCCACGCAGAGTCCGCCAAACGCTCCGGCCGCTGCTCCGCTCTGCGAAGATCTGAGTGCAGGCCAGCCAGGGTGGGTTTAAATAGCCTCGGGCGCGGCCTCGCAGCGGAAAGGGCGGAGCTTCACTCCTCCTTTCCATCAGTCACCCGCAACTTTCCCAGGCTACACCTCGTAGGAAACTGTGCTCCTGATTTGATTTCATGCGCCACCTTTGGGACAATCTAAGAACTTACAAGTTTTCTTGGCCAAAGGTATGATGAATTAAATGCACGGAAACACTGAAAACCAAGTGGGGGTTCTGTGGTTCCCACGATGTGGTTTAGACACCAGCAGCATCCTTGTCACCCTCAAACCCCGGAGATCCACAGATCTGTGTGGTAAGAAGCCCTCCCCCTGACCCTGATGCATGGCAGTTTAGGAATTACCCGTGTAAGCGAAAAGACTTTGAAGAAGAGGTGGAGATAGGCGTTGTAGAAACATTCTTTTGCTCTGGAACCCCGTAGAGACTTGGGAGCCAGTTGGGTGGAGCATCCGTTGGATGCGGGTGCTGGGCTTAGGAATATCAAGGTGTGGCTCCAGATAATCCCATCATCTAGTTAAGTTCCCAGTTATGCTAATCTGTCTTAAAATTCCGTTTGTGTAAATTCTTTTACTCAGACTGAGAATGGCAAAGCCTCAACCCCAATTTCCAGGGAGGGTTGAGAGCCTCAGGTTGAGTTGATGACCAATAGCTTACGGTTTAACCCATCGTGCCTATAGAATGAGGTCTCCATAAAAACCCAAAAGGACTGGGTTTAGAGAGCTTCTGGATAACACTTCCTGGAAGGCAGTGCGCCCCTCCCCACATGCCGGGCCCAAAAGTTTTTTCTGAAGTTTTTGCAATATCCGCTAACATACAAAAAATGGGAAATGTCAGTGTTTCCCTGCGTGCTGTGAGCTCTTCCAGCAAATGAATGCAACTAAAACTGGGAGTGGTGGAAACCTGACTTATAGCCAGTTGCTGAGAAGCACAGGTAAAACAACGTAGGGCTTCCCATTGTTATTAGTGTGGGAGGCCAGTCTTGCGGGACTCGGCCCTTTGGAATCTAATGCTATGTCCCGGTAGGTAGCGTCACCGTTGAACTCGAAGCCACACGTATGTTGAGAACAATTTCTCTGGTCATCCGCTGCATGTCTTATTTACAATACGTCATCAAATTCTTTATCCTGACCTTATGGCACCTGGGTTGAGAACCATGATTTGAACCAAAAATTGGTCTGTCACTTTCTGAGTTTGAAACTTTGTTTTGCCGTTAGCGTTTTGCTATTGCTTTCTCGTTTTCTTTGCTTTCGATTTGTTTCTAAGTTCTGGGATATACGGGCAGGGTGTGCAGATTTGTTACTAAGGTAAACGTGTGCCACGGTGGTTTGCGGCACCTGTCAACCCATCACCTAGGTATTCAGCCCAGCAGGCAGTAGCTGTTTTTCTTAACGCTCTGCCTCTGGAAAGGCCCCAGTGTGTGTTGTTCCCCTTCCTGTGTCCATGTGATCCCATTGTTCAGCTCCCATTATAAGTGAGAATGTGGCGTTTGGTTTTCTGTTCCCGGATTAGGTTGTTGAGGATAATGACTTCACATCACCAGTGTCTTTGTTTTTTATTATAAAGAGTAGTATTTTATTGAATAAGATTTACTTCCAGAAAAATAAGCTTTAATCTACAATGAATGCCAGACTCTACAGCACAAAGTAATTTTCTCAGTTTTCCACACACAAAGGTTCCTACTAAGTGAAAAAAGCCACAGAATTTCATACACAAATGTACTACTCTGTCTGAAAACATCTCACAGAATCATGCACTGTACTAATACCATTAGATCAGCTCTTCAGTCAGGTTAAAGTATCCCTCTAATAACTGATTTTTATAATGTCATCCACATCCACGCCCAATCAGTCTGCCATTGTTAACGGCGTACAGCATTATTGAACACAATGGAATTGATGGAGCCCATATCCACCGACAAACCGTGACTTAAGTTGGTTTGATTTATGAGTTTTCAACGTTATGATGGGTCTGTTGGAATATTAGATGCGTTTCTGAGATACACTGGGTCTATGGGTATGCGACCCTATACTCCAGAAACAGGTGTATAAAGAAAAACAGGTGTACCTAATTAAAATATACTTAGTGACCTGGGATAAACCAATAGATGCTTACAACTGATGGAGAACCATGAAAGAGAGATAGCGGTAAATAATTACAATAACACAATTTTTCAGCACCTGTCGAGGATTCCTCAAAAAGACGCAGGACGTAGGATGCACCTAAGGCCTATGAAAGAGAGAGGGCAGAAGGAATAAGAGAGAAATAGGTGGAGGAAAGGAAGGAAGGAAGGAAGGAAGGAAGGAAAGACGGGAGGAAGGAGAAAACACCCGGTGTTACTGAAACCACAAAAAGTGGTTTCCCCCTGTGGGTAAGGCTGCAATGTGGATGAATCTTGAAAATACTGTGCTAAAAGTGTTATGTCAGTCATAAAAGCTCACGTATTGTGCAATTCCGTTTATAGGAAATGTTTCTCTGTTCGGGGGTGATAAAACCTTCTAAAATAGATTGCGAATTAAAATTGAATGTGCACAGGCACAAATATACTAAAATCCACTCAATTCATGACTTTTAATGGGGCAATTTTATGTGGCACACTCTTATGGAGACCACGGCAGACATAGTGAGAGAGAAAAAGGTGAGTAAATCTCTGAAACGGAGGCAGAAACAGAGAGAATGAGAAGCCCTGTGAATGGGAGGGAGAGAGAAAAGGGAAAATGGTCCTATTTACAAATGTCAGCTGTGAAACTGTGGTTCACATCAGCAGTGTCACTGCCAGGAAGGAGGGTCATGCTAGCCATGTCACCGGTAGCGTGGCCCGCAGGGACGCCGACACGCTGGAGCGTCGTGCCAGCATGGGCTCTGGCAGCCACGTGGGCCAGCAGGAGGGTCCCTCTGCACAGCCGTGGGGTGAGGATAGACTGGGCGGTGATATCGGCCATTACAGGGGCCTCTTCTGCTGGCAAGAGTGTGAGAGTAGCAAGAGGTTGGACAGGCCTGTGTGTGAGGACGGAATGCAGGAGGGGCTCTTCTGCGGCTGGGTGTGGGGCCCTCCCCAGAAATGTGGAGATATGGCCAGGTAGCTGCATCATGTTGGCTAGTAGATTGGCCAGGGCTTCGAACTGAAGGACAATAACGGGGAGTAGCTGTCAGGCCCTGGGAGTGTCTGAGTGTAATTGGAGATGGGTTTGGGGTCACTGAGGGAAGCGTGGGAGCCATCCCTGTATAGATACAGGTCATTGGGAGGCAGTCTCGTGAGGCCTGTGAGTGTCCCGGGTTCCCCTGGGTGCCTGGGGCTGACTGTGGCAGAAATCTGGGGAAGGCTGGAGAGAAGCTGGGAGACACAGGATAGTCCCTGAAGGCAGGGGGTGAAGAGGTGAAAGAAATGGGGGAGGGTTGCAGTAAGGTCCGTGAGTTTGTAGGTGATACCTGGGTGTGGGAAGCTGACCCCAGGTGTAATGTGGAGATGGTTGGAGAGTAGCTGAGAGAGACAGAAGAGTCCCTGAGGGCTGGGGGTGAGAACATGGAGAGACTGGGGAGTAAGTCAGTGAAATCCGTGAGTTTGGTGGTGTGTCGTGGGTGCCTGGAACTGAGTCCAGCTGGAATCTAGAGAAGTTTTGAGAGTAGCTGAAAGAGACACAAGAGTCCCTGTGGGCTGAGGGCAAAGACCTGAGAGAGACCAGGGAGGACCTCCGTGAAGTCTGTGAGCCTGTAGGTGATTCCGGAGTGTGGGAGGCTGACTCCCTCAGAAATCTGGGCGTGGTGGGAGAGTAGCTGGGACAGACGGGAGAGTCCCAGGTCACTGGGGGTGAAGACATGAGAGAGACTGGGGAGTAACTCAGTGAAACTGGTGAGTTTGGTGGTGACTCCGGGGTGCCTGGAACTGACTCCAGCTGAAATCTGGGGGTGGTTGGAGAGTAGCTGGGACAGACAGGAGAGTCCCTGAGGGCTGGAGAAGACATGAGAGAGACTGGAGAGTAATTGAGTGAAATTGGTGAGTTTGGTGGTGAGTCTGGGGTGCAAGGAACTGCTTCCAGCTGAAATCTGGGCGAGGTTGGAGAGCAGCTGGGACAGACAGTAGAGTCCCTGAGGGCTGGTGAAGACATGAGAGAGACTGGAGAGTAATTGAGTGAAATTGGTGAGTTTGGTGGTGATTCCGGGGTGCAAGGAACTGCTTCCAGCTGAAATGTGGGCGTGGTTGGAGAGTAGCTGGGACAGACAGGAGAGTCCCTGAGGGCTGGTGAAGACATGAGAGAGACTGGAGAGTATCTGAGTGAAATTGGTGAGTTTGGTGGTGATCCTGGGGTGCAAGGAACTGCTTCCAGCTGAAATGTGGGCGTGGTTGGAGAGTAGCTGGGACAGACAGGAGAGTCCCTGAGGGCTGGTGAAGACATGAGAGAGACTGGCGAGTAACGCAGTGAAGTTGGTGAGTTTGGTGGTGGTTCCTGGGTGCGAGGAACTGCTTCCAGCTGAAATCTGGGCGTGGTTGGAGAGTAGCTGGGACAGACAGGAGAGTCCCTGAGGGCTGGTGAAGACATGAGAGAGACTGGAGAGTATCTGAGTGAAATTGGTGAGTTTGGTGGTGATCCTGGGGTGCAAGGAACTGCTTCCAGCTGAAATCTGGGTGTGGTTGGAGAGCAGCTGGGACAGACAGTAGAGTCCCTGAGGGCTGGTGAAGACATGAGAGAGACTGGCGAGTAATTGAGTGAAATTGGTGAGTTTGGTGGTGATTCCGGGGTGCAAGGAACTGCTTCCAGCTGAAATCTGGCGTGGTTGGAGAGTAGCTGGGGACAGACAGGAGAGTCCCTGAGGGCTGGTGAAGACATGAGAGAGACTGGAGTGTATCTGAGTGAAATTGGTGAGCTTGGTGGTGATCCTGGGGTGCAAGGAACTGCTTCCAGGTGAAATCTGGGCGTGTTGGAGAGCAGCTGGGACAGACAGGAGAGTCCCTGAGGGCTGGTGAAGACATGAGAGAGACTGGCGAGTAATGCAGTGAAGTTGGTGAGTTTGGTGGTGGTTCCGGGGTGCAAGGAACTGCTTCCAGCTGAAATGTGGGCGTGGTTGGAGAGTAGCTGGGACAGACAGGAGAGTCCCTGAGGGCTGGTGAAGACATGAGAGAGACTGGAGAGTATCTGAGTGAAATTGGGTGAGTTTGGTGGTGATTCCGGGGTGCAAGGCACTGCTTCCAGCTGAAATCTGGGCGTGGTTGGAGAGTAGCTGGGACAGACAGGAGAGTCCTGAGGGCTGGTGAAGATATGAGAGAGACTGGCGAGTAATCGAGTGAAATGGTGAGTTTGGTGGTGATTCCGGGGTGCAAGGCACTGCTTCCAGCTGAAATGTGGGCGTGGTTGGAGAGTAGCTGGGACAGACAGGAGAGTCCTGAGGGTTGGAGATAAAGACGTGCTAGAGACTGGGGAGTAACACAGTGAAAGTGGTGGGCTTGGTGGTGATCCCTGGGTTCCTGGATCTGACCCGCGCTGAAATGTGGGCGTGGTTGGAGAGTAGCTGGGAGAGACTGGAGGGTCGGAAAGGGCTGGGGGTGAAGACGTGGGAGAGACTGGCGAGGATCTCACTGAGGTCTGGGAGTTTGTAGGGTTTCTGGGGTGTGGGATACCGACGCCCGCTGAAATCTGGGCGTAGTTGGAGAGTAGCTGGGACAGACAGGAGAGTCATTGGTGGCTGGGGGTGAGCTGCTGGATGATGGCAGTAAGAACATATGGCGCATTATTGATGAATGGGGTGACTGTGAGGAATCTCCAGAGGAGGACACGGGAGAACACAATGACATGAGTGATTGTCGTGCTTGGTTAGGAAAGGGAAATGTAAAGTTGTGGAATTCTGTCGATGACGGATGTGAGAGTGGTGAAGCCCTGCGGGATGATGTAGAGTACTTCCACATCCCTTGTGAGGAGCTGCCCCTTGGGTCTGAGTTCCTGGGAGGGGAGAGGTAGATGCTGGGTGAGGCAGGCACGAATCTTGAGGAGTCAGGGCTGGGGGACCTCTCATATTCTCCCCGAGACCTGTGAGTATCTGGGGGACTCCTGGGTGCATGGGGCTGACTCCCGCAGGAACCTGGGGATGGCTTGAGAGTAACTGGGAGCCACAGGAGAGTCCCGGAGGCCTGGGGGTGAAGAGGTGAAAGACATAGGGGAGGAGCACCGTGAGGCTCGTGAGTTTGTAGGTGATTCCTGGGTGTGGGGGGCTGACTCCAGCTGAAATCTGGGGTTGTTTGGAGAGTAGCTGGGAGACCCAGGAGACTCCCCGAGAGCTGGGGGTGAGCTGCTGGGTGATGGCAGTAGGAACGTGTGGTATATTACTGATGAACGTGGTGACTCTGAAGAATCCTCAGAGGAGGACACGGGAGAGCCCATTGGCTTCATTGATTGCCCATCACGGAGAGGACAGGGAAATGGGAGATTGTGGGATACTGGTGATGACAGAGGTGAGTGTGGTGAAGCCCTAGGGGATGGTGAATGGTAGCTCCGGATCCCTGGTGAGGAGCTTCCTCTTAAGACTGAGTTTCTGAGAGGGGACAGGGAGAAGCTGGGTGAGGCTAGCATGGATCTTGGGGAGTCCGGGCTGGGGGGAACGTTCATAAGAAGAGCCAGACAAGACCCTAGTGCTCTTAGGTGCAGACATGATTAGGAAAACTGCAGCTCCCAGAGACCCCTACTAATTTCCTGACCCGCAGAATGAAGGAGTCTGTGTGTGTGTGTGTGTGTGTGTGTGTGTGTGTGTGTGTGTGTGTGTGTGTGTGTGTGTGGTGTGAGGTATGTGCTCCTTAAGAAAATGGAAATAAACCAACCAATGAGACAGACAGACAGACAGACAGAGATCCCACTTGCCCAAGTGTTCTGTCCTGTCCTCTGAATCCGCTTCCAAGTCGCAAGACGCTGTGAGCTCCAAGTCCACGCAGAGTCCGCCAAACGCTCCGGCCGCTGCTCCGCTCTGCGAAGATCTGAGTGCAGGCCAGCCAGGGTGGGTTTAAATAGCCTCGGGCGCGGCCTCGCAGCGGAAAGGGCGGAGCTTCACTCCTCCTTTCCATCAGTCACCCGCAACTTTCCCAGGCTACACCTCGTAGGAAACTGTGCTCCTGATTTGATTTCATGCGCCACCTTTGGGACAATCTAAGAACTTACAAGTTTTCTTGGCCAAAGGTATGATGAATTAAATGCACGGAAACACTGAAAACCAAGTGGGGGTTCTGTGGTTCCCACGATGTGGTTTAGACACCAGCAGCATCCTTGTCACCCTCAAACCCCGGAGATCCACAGATCTGTGTGGTAAGAAGCCCTCCCCTGACCCTGATGCATGGCAGTTTAGGAATTACCCGTGTAAGCGAAAAGACTTTGAAGAAGAGGTGGAGATAGGCGTTGTAGAAACATTCTTTTGCTCTGGAACCCCGTAGAGACTTGGGAGCCAGTTGGGTGGAGCATCCGTTGGATGCGGGTGCTGGGCTTAGGAATATCAAGGTGTGGCTCCAGATAATCCCATCATCTAGTTAAGTTCCCAGTTATGCTAATCTGTCTTAAAATTCCGTTTGTGTAAATTCTTTTACTCAGACTGAGAATGGCAAAGCCTCAACCCAATTTCCAGGGAGGGTTGAGAGCCTCAGGTTGAGTTGATGACCAATAGCTTACGGTTTAACCCATCGTGCCTATAGAATGAGGTCTCCATAAAAACCCAAAAGGACTGGGTTTAGAGAGCTTCTGGATAACACTTCCTGGAAGGCAGTGCGCCCCTCCCCACATGCCGGGCCCAAAAGTTTTTTCTGAAGTTTTTGCAATATCCGCTAACATACAAAAAATGGGAAATGTCAGTGTTTCCCTGCGTGCTGTGAGCTCTTCCAGCAAATGAATGCAACTAAAACTGGGAGTGGTGGAAACCTGACTTATAGCCAGTTGCTGAGAAGCACAGGTAAAACAACGTAGGGCTTCCCATTGTTATTAGTGTGGGAGGCCAGTCTTGCGGGACTCGGCCCTTTGGAATCTAATGCTATGTCCCGGTAGGTAGCGTCACCGTTGAACTCGAAGCCACACGTATGTTGAGAACAATTTCTCTGGTCATCCGCTGCATGTCTTATTTACAATACGTCATCAAATTCTTTATCCTGACCTTATGGCACCTGGGTTGAGAACCATGATTTGAACAAAAATTGGTCTGTCACTTTCTGAGTTTGAAACTTTGTTTTGCCGTTAGCGTTTTGCTATTGCTTTCTCGTTTTTCTTTGCTTTCGATTTGTTTCTAAGTTCTGGGATATACGGGCAGGGTGTGCAGATTTGTTACTAAGGTAAACGTGTGCCACGGTGGTTTGCGGCACCTGTCAACCCATCACCTAGGTATTCAGCCCAGCAGGCAGTAGCTGTTTTTCTTAACGCTCTGCCTCTCGAAAGGCCCCAGTGTGTGTTGTTCCCCTTCCTGTGTCCATGTGATCCCATTGTTCAGCTCCCATTATAAGTGAGAATGTGGCGTTTGGTTTTCTGTTCCCGGATTAGGTTGTTGAGGATAATGACTTCACATCACCAGTGTCTTTGTTTTTTATTATAAAGAGTAGTATTTTATTGAATAAGATTTACTTCCAGAAAAATAAGCTTTAATCTACAATGAATGCCAGACTCTACAGCACAAAGTAATTTTCTCAGTTTTCCACACACAAAGGTTCCTACTAAGTGAAAAAAGCCACAGAATTTCATACACAAATGTACTACTCTGTCTGAAAACATCTCACAGAATCATGCACTGTACTAATACCATTAGATCAGCTCTTCAGTCAGGTTAAAGTATCCCTCTAATAACTGATTTTTATAATGTCATCCACATCCACGCCCAATCAGTCTGCCATTGTTAACGGCGTACAGCATTATTGAACACAATGGAATTGATGGAGCCCATATCCACCGACAAACCGTGACTTAAGTTGGTTTGATTTATGAGTTTTCAACGTTATGATGGGTCTGTTGGAATATTAGATGCGTTTCTGAGATACACTGGGTCTATGGGTATGCGACCCTATACTCCAGAAACAGGTGTATAAAGAAAAACAGGTGTACCTAATTAAAATATACTTAGTGACCTGGGATAAACCAATAGATGCTTACAACTGATGGAGAACCATGAAAGAGAGATAGCGGTAAATAATTACAATAACACAATTTTTCAGCACCTGTCGAGGATTCCTCAAAAAGACGCAGGACGTAGGATGCACCTAAGGCCTATGAAAGAGAGAGGGCAGAAGGAATAAGAGAGAAATAGGTGGAGGAAAGGAAGGAAGGAAGGAAGGAAGGAAGGAAAGACGGGAGGAAGGAGAAAACACCCGGTGTTACTGAAACCACAAAAAGTGGTTTCCCCCTGTGGGTAAGGCTGCAATGTGGATGAATCTTGAAAATACTGTGCTAAAAGTGTTATGTCAGTCATAAAAGCTCACAGTATTGTGCAATTCCGTTTATAGGAAATGTTTCTCTGTTCGGGGGTGATAAAACCTTCTAAAATAGATTGCGAATTAAAATTGAATGTGCACAGGCACAAATATACTAAAATCCACTTCAATTCATGACTTTTAATGGGCAATTTTATGTGGCACACTCTTATGGAGACCACGGCAGACATAGTGAGAGAGAAAAAGGTGAGTAAATCTCTGAAACGGAGGCAGAAACAGAGAGAATGAGAAGCCCTGTGAATGGGAGGGAGAGAGAAAAGGGAAAATGGTCCTATTTACAAATGTCAGCTGTGAAACTGTGGTTCACATCAGCAGTGTCACTGCCAGGAAGGAGGGTCATGCTAGCCATGTCACCGGTAGCGTGGCCCGCAGGGACGCCGACACGCTGGAGCGTCGTGCCAGCATGGGCTCTGGCAGCCACGTGGGCCAGCAGGAGGGTCCCTCTGCACAGCCGTGGGGTGAGGATAGACTGGGCGGTGATATCGGCCATTACAGGGGCCTCTTCTGCTGGCAAGAGTGTGAGAGTAGCAAGTGGTTGGACAGGCCTGTGTGTGAGGACGGAATGCAGGAGGGGCTCTTCTGCGGCTGGGTGTGGGGCCCTCCCCAGAAATGTGGGAGATATGGCCAGGTAGCCTGCATCATGTTGGCTAGTAGATTGGCCAGGGCTTCGAACTGAAGGACAATAACGGGGAGTAGCTGTCAGGCCCTGGGGAGTGTCTGAGTGTAATTGGAGATGGGTTTGGGGTCACTGAGGGAAGCGTGGGAGCCATCCCTGTATAGATACAGGTCATTGGGAGGCAGTCTCGTGAGGCCTGTGAGTGTCCCGGGTTCCCCTGGGTGCCTGGGGCTGACTGTGGCAGAAATCTGGGGAAGGCTGGAGAGAAGCTGGGAGACACAGGATAGTCCCTGAAGGCAGGGGGTGAAGAGGTGAAAGAAATGGGGGAGGTTGCAGTAAGGTCCGTGAGTTTGTAGGTGATACCTGAGTGTGGGAAGCTGACCCCAGGTGTAATGTGGAGATGGTTGGAGAGTAGCTGAGAGAGACAGAAGAGTCCCTGAGGGCTGGGGGTGAGAACATGGAGAGACTGGGGAGTAAGTCAGTGAAATCCGTGAGTTTG